>NC_135326.1:6443009-6743009 GCF_048772815.1 Callospermophilus lateralis
ATTTTATTATTTATTTAGTATTTATTTATGTGGTGCTGAGGATCAACCAAGCACCAACCAAGTGCTCTACTGCTGAACCACAACCACAGCCCCTTATTTTTAATTTTCTGAAGAACCTTCATATTGTTTACCTTAATGGTTGCGTGAATTTACATTCTCACCAATAGTATCTTCACTACTTGTTATTGATAAATAGACATTCTAACAATGAGATATCACCTCATTGTGAATTTTATTTGCATTTTCCTGGTGATTAGTAATATTAAGCATTGTTTTTATATATTTGTTGAACATTTAGGTGTCTTTTTTACCCTCACTTGGTAGGCAAGTGCTCTACCACTGAGCCACAACCCCAGTCCTCTATTGATTATTTTTACTTTTTTAAAATTGACTTTTAATTTTGCAATGAAGTTGAGTTCCTTATGAATATTAAACCCTTATCTGATGTACAATTTGCAATGTTTTCCTCTTATTCTATAGGTTGTTTCTTCAGTTGTTTGTTTTCTTTGTGTAGAGGTTTGTTAGTTAGTGTAATGTATTTCTGTTTGCTCATTTTGCTTTTATTGGCTATGGTTTTCAGGTTAACCAAAACATCCTAACCTAATGTTCCTTTGGTTTTCTTTTAGTAATTTCATAATTTCAGGTCTTACATACAAAAAGGTAATTCAATTATGTGGGTTTTGTTTTTTTTTTTTTTTTTTTTACTTGTTTTTGCAGTATGGGTGATAGAACTAAGGGCTTCAGCATTTTGGGATTTTTTTTTTCCTTGTGCTGTGAAAACGGAGACTCTTTCATTTAGTCATATTAAGTCTTTCAGTTAATGTATGTGAAATAACTCTTCATTTATTTTGGGCTTCTTTAGTTTCTTAGTCTTTTTTTTTTAATATAAAGATTTTTTTGGACACAATATCTTCATTTATTTTATTTATTTATTTTTTATATGGTGCTGAGGATCGAACCCAGTACCTCACAAGTGCGAGGCACGTGTTCTACCGCTGAACATATTCCTAACCCCTAGTTTCTTAGTCTTCTTAGTATATTTCATGCACATATTTTACTAAATGTTTTGTTTACAGTATACCTTATCAGTTTTTGGTGAATATTTTTATTTTTTTGTGTGTGTTTGTTCATTTGTAGTATTGTTAACATTAAGTTAACAATAAATAAATAAAGTTAAGTTTTGCAAATTGACCTTATATTATGAGATTTTATTAAACTTTTGTAGTTTTAGGAGCTCTTTTTATAATTCTTTGGGAATTTTTTCCCTGATGTCATTTAATGACTAGAAATTGTTTAGTTTTGAAAAACGGAACAGTCAACACAAATCCAACTGGCTTTTAGAAGGAAATTTTTTTTAAGTTGTTTATGGATTTTTATTTTATTATTTATTTATTTTTATGTGGTGCTGACAATAGGATCCAGTGCCTCAGACATGTGAGACAGGTGCTCTACCACTAAACTAAAAGGAAATTTTTTTAAGCAGGAAAAGTATAAAAGAATCTGGGGTTAGAACTGGCTCTAGTCCCATGAAAGTTTATATTTCCTGAAGAAATATATGGGATAAACTATGAGTGAATGCTAGTTAACACACTAATTAAAGTTTCGGGCTAATTTTAATTTTGAGATGCCAGAGATTTAGCAGGAAATACGATAAAGAAAGAGTAGAGAGTTTAAATGATGGTCAAATCAAAATGCTTCTGTAGAGATAAAAGTAACTACCCTTACATCATTCCGTTTGTAGTATGTGGAGAGTAGAAACATTGCCAGATAGTGTTTCTTAGTTTATGTACATATTTTATTTTTTATACTGGGAATTGAACCCAGGTGTATTCATTTTATTCTGTTTTTGAGACAGGGTCTTGCTAAGTTGCTGAGAGTCCCACTAAATTGCTGAGGCTGATGTTAAACTTGAATCTTTATGTTTCATTTTTCCTAGTAGGCAGAATTACAGGAATGTGCCACCATACCTTCAGTACATTTAACTTTATTATGTTTTTTAATTTGTGCATGTTTGCGGTATTGGGGATTTAACTCAGTGGTGAGATATATATGTATGTGTATGTAGTAATTCTAGGAATTGAACCCAAGGGTACTCTACAACTGAATTACATTCTCAGGCTTTTTTATAGCCTGTTTTATTTTGCAATGTGGTCTTTGAGTTGCCAACCAAAATTGGCCTCATATTGGCAATTCTCCTGCTTTAGCTTCCTGAATGATTGGGATAAATGTTCCCCATCATGCCTAGCTTCTAATACTATCTTTTTCAAAACCAAGAATTTTACTTTTTTCCTCCTTTTTTTTTTTTTAATTAGGATGTTTTGTTACATATTTCTATATAGACATAATATAATAATATACTTTGGTCCTCGTCATTCCCCAGTATTTCCTTTTCCTTCTTTTGGTCTCTTTCTGTATGTTATTGATCTTCTTTGATTTTTGTAAGATCTCTTGCCCACCTTTCTTTTCCATTTTCTTCTGTAGCTCCACATATGAGAGACTGCATGAAACCCTTGATCTTGTGAGTTTGACTTATTTTACTCAACATGATGATCTCAAGTTCCACCCAATTTCCTGCATTTGACATAATTTTCATATTTATTTATAGCTGAATAGAACTTCGTTGTGTATACATCACTTTTTATTTATTCATTCATCTGTTGATGGTCACTGAGGTTAAGACCACAGTGGTATTATAAACGTGAGTGTGCATCGATCTGTATTATAATGACTATAATTCTTTAGAATAAATACCAGCAGTAATATAGCTAAGTCATATGATGATTTCCTGCTTGGTCTTTGAGGAGCCTCCTTACTGATTTCCATAGTGGTTGTACTAATTTACTATCCTATCAACAGTGTAAAAGTGTTCCCTTTTACTCCATTTTTTTCTCCAGAATTTATTATTATTTGTATTCTTAAGGGCTGGCATTCTGACTAGAATGAGATTTACTAGTGTAGTTTTGATTTGCATTTTCCCAGTTGCTAATAATTTTGAATATTTTCTTTCATATATTTGTTGGCCATTGTATTTCTTTTAACAATTGTCTTTTTAATCATTTGCCTATATATTTGTTTTTTGGGTACCAGGGATTGAACTCAGGGGCACTTGACCACTGAGCCCCATCCCCAGCCCTATTTTTATTAAGTTGCATAGCACCTCACTTTTGCTGAGTCTTGTCTTTGAACTTGCAATCCTCCTGCGTCAGCCTCTTGAGCCCCTGGGATGACAGGTATGCACCACCATGCCCAGCATTGCATATGTATTTTTTTTAAAGTTTTATTTAAAACATTTTTTTAGTTGTAGATGGACATAATACCTTGATTTTATTTTATTCTTTTTATGCGCTGCTAAGAATTGAACCTAGCACCTCACACATGCTAGGCAAATGCTCTTCTACTGAGCCATAACTCAGCCCCTGTCCATTTATTGTCATTTTTTCTTTTCTTTCTTGGTGTTTTTGAATTCTTCATATATTTTAAATAGTAATTCTCTGTCAGAAGAGTAGCTAGGAAAGATTTTTCTCATTCTGAATATTCTCTCTTACTGTCTTGTTTCCTGTGTGCAGAATCTTTCTAATTTAATGTCATACAATTTATTAATTGTTGACATTACTTTGTGAGTTTTATTCCTGAGGTTTATTTCCAAATTTATTTCTATTGAGAAACTTGTTGTCTCTGCCTATATGCTGGAGTACTGATCATATGTTTCCTTCTAGGAGTTGCATAATTTCTTGTTGTAATTCTTAGGTCTTTGATCCATTTGAAGTTGACTTTTGTACAGGGTGAGGGGTAAGAATCTAGTTTCTTTCTTCTACACATGAATATTCAGCGTTCCCTGGCACCAGTTGTTAAAAAGGTTGTCTTTTCTCCAATAATGCTTTTTGTACCTTTCTAACGGATCAGAGGACTGTAGATGAGTTAGTTTTTCTCTGGGTCTTTTGTTCTGTACCAGTGGTTTGTATGTCTATTTTTATGCCAATTCCATGAAGTTTTTGTTATATAACACTGTAGTATAATATAGATGCCTTCAGTATTGATTTTTGACTCACAATACTTTGACTATTTGGGGTCTTTTATTCTTCTCAATGAATTTTAGGTCTCTTTTTTCTTTTAAATTTCTCTGAATAATGTTGTTGATATTTTGATGGATATTGTATTGAATTTGTATATTGTTTTTGGTAGTATGGTCATTTTAATAATATTAGTACAGTCTAATGTTGAATCTGGGAGGTCTTCAATTTCTTTTCTTCAGTGTTCTATAATTTTCATTGTAAAGGTCTTTCACATCCATTGTCATATTTATTCCTAGGTTTTTATTCTTTTTTTTAATATATTTTTTTAAAATGTTAGGTGGACACAATAACTTTTTTTTTATGTGATGCTGAGAATCAAACCCAGCACCTCATGCATGCTAGGCGAGCGCGCTACCACTTGAGCCACATCCCCAGCCCAGTTTTTATTCTTTTTTGAAGTTATTATGAATGGGATTATTTTCCCAATTTTTTTTTTTTTGTCATCAGATTCATCATTAACATATAGGAAAGTTATTGAGTTTTGTATGTTGACTTTTTTCAATCTGCTGCTTTGCTGAATATCTTTATTAACTCTAGCAGTCTTTTCATGGAGCTTTTTGGATTGTCTCAGTATAAAATCATATCATCTACAAACAGTGATAATCTACTTCCTTCTTTATTAAATACTTTATATTATTTTTTTTTTAAATTAATTTTTATTGTTGGTTGTTCAAAACATTACATAGTTCTTGATATATCATATTTCACACTTTGATTCCAGTGGGATATGAACTCCCATTTTTATCCCGTATACAGATTGCAGAAGCACATCAGTTGCACATCCATTGATTTACATATTGCCATCCTAGTGTCTGTTGTATTCTGCTGCCTTTCCTATCCTCTACTATCCCCCCTCCCCCCCTCCCCTCCCCTCTTCTCTCTCTACCCCCTCTACTGTAATTCATTTCTCCCCCTTATATTTTCCCCCTTTCCCCTCACTTCCTCTTGTATGTAATTTTGTATACCCCGAGGATCTCCTTCCATTTCCATGCAATTTCCCTTCTCTGTCCCTTTCCCTCCCACCTCTCATCCCTGTTTAATGTTAATCTTCTTCTCATGCTGTTTGTCCCTACTCTGTTCTTAGTTACTCTCCTTATATCAAAGAAGACATTTGGCATTTGTTTTTAAGGGATTGGCTAGCTTCACTTAGCATAATCTGCTCTAGTGCCATCCATTTCCCTCCAAATTGTATGATTTTGTCATTTTTTAATGCAGAGTAATACTCCATTGTGTATAAATGCCACATTTTTTTTATCCATTCGTCTATTGAAGGGCATCTAGGTTGGTTCCACAGTCTTGCTATTGTGAATTGTGCTGCTATGAACATGGATGTAGCAGTGTCCCTATAGTGTGCTCTTTTTAGGTCTTTAGGGAATAGACCGAGTAGGGGAATAGCTGGGTCAAATGGTGGTTCCATTCCGAGCTTTCCAAGAAATCTCCATACTGCTTTCCAAATTGGCTGCACCAATTTGCAGTCCCACCAGCAATGTACAAGTGAACCCTTTTCCCCACATCCTCGCCAGCACTTGTTGTTGTTTGACTTCCTAATGGCTGCCAATCTTACTGAAGTGAGATGGTATCTTAGGGTGGTTTTGATTTGCATTTTTCTGACTGCTAGAGATGGTGAGCATTTCTTCATGTACTTGTTGATTGATTGTATGTCCTCCTCTGAGAAATGTCTGTTCAGGTCTGATAACCATTTGTTGATTGGGTTATTTGTTATCTTATTGTCTAATTTTTTTAGTTCTTTGTATATTCTGGATATTAGGCCTCTGTCTGAAGTGTGAGGAGTAAAGATTTGTTCCCAGGACGTAGGCTCCCTATTTACCTCTCTTATTGTTTCTTTTGCTGAGAAAAAACTTTTTAGTTTGAGTAAGTCCCATTTGTTAATTCTAGTTATTAACTCTTGTGCTATGGGTGTCCTATTGAGGAATTTGGAGCCCGACCCCACAGTATGTAGATCATAGCCAACTTTTTCTTCTATCAGACGCCATGTCTCTGATTTGATATCAAGTTCCTTGATCCACTTTGAGTTAACTTTTGTGCATGGCGAGAGAAAGGGATTCAGTTTCATTTTGTTGCATATGGATTTCCAGTTTTCCCAACACCATTTGTTGAAGATGATATCCTTCCTCCATTGCATGCTTTTAGCCCCTTTATCAAATATAAGATAGTTGTAATTTTGTGGATTGGTTTCTGTGTCCTCTATTCTGTACCATTGGTCCACCCGCCTGTTTTGGTACCAGTACCATGCTGTTTTTGTTACTATTGCTCTGTAGTATAGTTTGAAGTCTGGTATAGCTATACTGCCTGATTCACACTTCCTGCTTAGCATTGTTTTTGCTATTCTGGGTCTTTTATTTTTCCATATGAATTTCATGATTGCTTTCTCTATTTCTACAAGAAATGCCGTTGGGATTTTGATTGGCATTGCATTAAACCTATAGAGAACTTTTGGTAATATTGCCATTTTGATGATGTTAGTTCTACCTATCCATGAACAGGGTATATTTTTCCATCTTCTAAGATCTTCTTCTATTTCTCTCTTTAGGGTTCCGTAGTTTTCATTGTATAAGTCTTTCACCTCTTTTGTTAGGTTGATTCCCAAGTATTTTATTTTTTTTGAGGATATTGTGAATGGAGTGGTTGTCCTCATTTCCATTTCAGAGGATTTGTCCCTGATATACAGGAATGCCTTTGATTTATGCGTGTTGATTTTATATCCTGCCACTTTGCTGAATTCATTTATTAGCTCTAATAGTTTCTTTGTAGACCCTTTTGGGTCTGCTAGGTATAGAATCATGTCATCTGCAAATACTGATAATTTGAGTTCTTCTTTTCCTATTTATGCCTTTAATTTCTTTCGTCTATCTAATTGCTCGAGAACCATGTTGAACAGAAGTGTTGAGAGAGGGCATCCCTGTCTTGTTCCAGATTTTAGAGGGAATGCCTTCAGTTTTTCTCCATTCAGAATGATGCTAGCCTGAGGCTTAGCATAGATTGCTTTTACAATATTGAGGTATGTTCCTGTTATCCCTAGTTTTTCTAGAGTTTTGAACATAAAGGGATGCTATACTTTGTCGAATTCTTTTTCCGCATCTATCGAGATGATCATATGATTCTTATTTTTAAGCCTATTGATGTGGTGAATAACATTTATTGATTTCCGTATATTGAACCAACCTTGCGTCCCAGGGATAAATCCTACCTGATCATGGTGCACATTTTTTTTGGTATGTTTTTGTATCCGGTTCGCCAGAATTTTATTGAAGATTTTTGCATCTAGGTTCATTAGAGATATTGGTCTGTAGTTTTCTTTCTTTGAAGTGTCTTTGTCTGGTTTAGGAATCAGGGTGATGTTGGCCTCCTAGAATGAATTTGGAAGTTCTCCCTCTTTTTCTATTTACTGAAATAGCTTGAAAAGTATTGGTCTTAGTTCCTCCTTAAAGGTTTTGTAAAACTCTGCTGTATACCCATCCGGTCCTGGACTTTTCTTAGTTGGTAGTCTTTTGATGGTTTCTCCTATTTCCTCAATTGATATTGGTCTGTTTAGGTTGTCAATATCCTCCTGAGTCAATCTGGGCAGATCATATGACTTAAGAAATTTATCGATGCCTTCACTATCTTCTATTTTATTGGAGTATAAGGATTCAAAATAATTTCTGATAATCTTCTGTATTTCTGAAGTGTCTGTTGTGATATTGCCCTTTTCATCCCGTATGCTAGTAATTTGATTTCTCTCTCTTCTTCTCTTCGTTAGCGTGGCTAAGGGTCTGTCGATTTTATTTATTTTTTCAAAGAACCAACTTTTAGTTTTGTCAATTTTTTCAATTGTTTCTTTTGTTTCGATTTCATTAATTTTAGCTCTGATTTTAATTATTTCTTGCCTTCTACTTCTTTTGCTATTGTTTTGCTGTTCTTTTTCTAGGTTTTTGAGATGAAGTATTAGATCATTTATTTGTTGGTTTTTTCTTTTTTTAAGGAATGAACTCCAAGCAATAAATTTTCCTCTTAGAACTGCTTTCAGTGTGTCCCATAGATTCCGATATGTTGTGTCTGTGTTTTCATTTATCTCTAAGAATTTTTTAATTTCCTCCTTGATGTCTTCTATAACCCATCGATCATTCAGTAACCTATTGTTCATTCTCCAAGTGATGCATGATTTTTCCTTACTTCTTTTATCATTGATTTTCAATTTCATTCCATTATGATCAGATAAGATGCATGGTATTATCTCTACTCCTTTATATTGTCTAAGAGTTGCCCTGTGACATAATATATGATCTCTTTTTGAGAAGGATCCATGTGCTGCTGAGAAAAAAGTGTAACTGCTTGATGTTGGGTGGTATATTCTATATATATCAATTAAGTCTAGGTTATTAATTATGTTATTGAGTTCTATAGTTTCCTTATTCAACTTTTGTTTGGAAGATCTGTCCAGTGGTGAGAGAGGTGTGTTGAAGTCTCCCATGATTATTGTATGGTGGTCTATTAGACTCTTGAACTTGAGAAGAGTTTGTTTGATGAACATAGCTGCACCATTGTTTGGGGCATATATATTTATGATTGTTATGTCTTGTTGGTGTATGGTTCCCTTGAGCAGTATGTAGTGTCCCTCTTTATCCCTTTTGATTAACTTTGGCTTGAAATCTATTTTATTTGATATGAGTATGGACACTCCTGCTTGTTTCCGAAGTCCATATGAGTGATATGATTTTTCCCAACCTTTCACCTTCAGTCTGTGTATGTCTTTTCCTATCAAATGCATCTCCTGAAGGCAGCATATTGTTGGGTCTTGTTTTGTGAATCATTCTTCTAGCCTGTGTCTCTTCATTGGTGAGTTTAATCCATTAACATTTAGGGTTATTATTGAGATATGGGTTGTTCTTCCAGCCATATTTGTTTATTTATGTTACTAAACATGGTTTGTTTTCCTCTTTGATTATTCTCCCCCCCCTTTATTGTACTACCTCCCGCTGTTGGTTTTCATTGATATTTTCCATTTCCTCTTCCTGTAATATTTTGCCGAGGATGTTTTGAAGAGATGGTTTTCTAGCTGCAAATTCTTTTAACTTTTGTTTATCATGGAAGGTTTTAATTTCATCTTCCATCCTGAAGCTTAATTTCACTGGATACACAATTCTTGGTTGGAACCCATTTTCTTTCAGTGTTTGAAATATGTTATTCCAGGATCTTCTAGCGTTCAGAGTCTGTGTTGAAAGATCAGCTGTTATCCTGATTGGTTTATCCCTAAATGTAATCTGCTTCCTTTCTCTTGTAGCTTTTAAAATTCTCTCCTTATTCTGTATGTTGGGCATCTTCATTATAATGTGTCTAGGTGTGGATCTCTTATGATTTGGCACATTCGGCGTCCTGTAGGCTTCTAGGATTTGGGAATCTCTCTCATTCTTCAAGTCTGGGAAGTTTTCTCGTATTATTTCATTGAATAGATTGCTCATTTCTTTGGTTTGGACCTCTATACCTTCCTGTATCCCAATGACTCTTAAGTTTGGTCTCTTTATGTTATCCCATATTTTTTGAATGTTCTGCTCATGGTTTCTTAACAGTTTTGCTGAGCTGTCTATGTTCTTCTCCAATTGAAATACTTTGTCTTCATTGTCTGATGTTTTATCTTCTAAGTGTTCTACTCTGCTGGTAGTATTCTCAATTGAGTTTTTAAGTTGGTTTATTGCTTCCTGCATTTCTAGGATTTCTGTTTGTTTATTTTTTATAACCTCTATCTCCCTGTATAATTGATCTTTTGCTTCTTGGATTTGTTTATGTAATTCATTGTCGAAGTGGTTGAAGTAGTCTTTCATTGTCTGATTTTGCTGTCTAATGTCTTCCTTGAGACTCCAGATCATCTGAAGCATGTATATCCTGAATTCTTTATCTGACATTCCATCTGCTGCAGATATTACCTCTTCTAAAGTTGAGTTGACCTGCCTTGCTTGTGGTCCTTTCTTTCCTTGTCTTTTTATACTGATCATGTTTCTTTCTGCTTGGTGAAACTGTTGTGTTATTGATTTTTCCCCCTATATATTTATATTGCTCTTGTCTAGTTGCAAAGTCTCCCTCGCAGGCTTTGGCGGTGGTTCTGCCCCTCCTCCAATTGGGGCAATGTGCTTACCACGCCGGCAGGCCGCTGGGCCTGTACTTTCGGTGGCCTGTTCTTCCGGTGGTCGCAGGTCCGCCTACCTTGCAGGCGCGAGCAGCGGCTCTGTGCCTCTGCTGGCCACTTGGCCTGTTCTGTCTGTCGGTTGCAGGTCTGTCTACCTAGCAGGCGCTGGTGGCGGCTCTGCCCCTCCCCTAACTTCGGCGATGTGTCTGGCGGGCCACTGGGCCTGTTTTGTCGGTGGTCACGGTTCCGCGTACCTTGCAGGCGCGTGGAGCAGCTGTGCTCCTCTGAGGGTTGCTGGGCCTGACCTGCCGGTGGGTGGCATGTGCGCCTACCTTGCAGGCGCAGGGGTGGCTCTGCCGCTCCGCGGGTTGCTGGGCCTGATCTGCTGGTGAGTCAAGGGTCTGCGTACCTTGCAGGCGCCCGGCGGTTCTGCCCCCCCCAACTGGGGCGATGTGTCTGACGGGCCTCTGGGCCTGTTCTGTGTGTGGTCACGGTTCCGCCTACCTTGCAGGCGCATGGGGCACCTCTGCCCCTCCGCAGGTTGCTGGGCATGACCTGCCGGTGGGTTGCAGGTCCGCCTACCTTGCAGGCGCGGGGGGTGGGGGGTGGCTCTGCCGCTCTGTGGATTGCTGTGCCTCTTCTGCTGGTGGGTCGTGGGTCCGCCTACCTTACAGGCGCCCGGCGGCTCTGCCCCTCCCCCAATTGGGGCGATGTGTCTGGCGAGCCACTGGGTCTGTTTTGTCGGTGGTCACGGTTCCGCCTACCTTGCAGGAGTGTGGAGCAGCTGTGCCCCTCCATGGGTTTCTGGGCCTGACCTGCTGGTGGGTGGCAGGTGCGCCTACCTTGCAGGCGCGGGGGGTGGCTCTGCCGCTCCGTGGGTTGCTGGGCCTGATCTGCTGGTGAGTCGCAGGTCTGCCTACCTTGCAGGTGTGTGGCGGCTCTGCCCCTCCCCCAACTGGGGAGATGTGTCTGGCGGGCCGCTGGGCCTGTTCTGTTGGTGGTCACGGTTCGGCCTACCTTGCAGGCGCGTGGGGCAGCTGTGCCCCTCAGGAGGTTGCTGGGCCTGACCTGCCGGTGGGTTGCAGGTCCGCTTACCTTGCACGCGGGGGTGGGGTGGGGTGGCTCTGCGGCTCTGCAGATTGCTGTGCCTGTTTTGCTGGTGGGTCGCGGGTCCACCTACCTTGGCAGCGCCCGGCGGCTCTGCCCCTCCTCCAACCGGGGCAATGTGTCCGCAACACCTTTGTTTGTATGTGGTGCTGAGGATCGAACCCAGGCCGCACGTATGCCAGGCGAGCACACTACCGCTTGAGCCACATCCCCAGCCCCTTAATAAAATATTAGCAAATAAAATTCAATAATATATTAACAAGATTGTGGTACATGACCAATTTAGTTTTATCCTAGGATGGTTTAGCATATGCAATTTAACAAAACATAATTCATCCCAATAACACAATTGAAGACAAAAATCACTCAGTCATCTCAGTAGATGCAAAGAAAGCCTCTAACACCCATTCATGATACAAACATTTAAGAAAGTAGGATCAGAAGTAAACAATCTTAACATCAAATGAGCCACACACGACAAAGTCAAATCCAATATCATATTGAATGAGGAAAAACTGAAAGCCCAGCCTTTAAAATCTGGAACAAAAAAAGGATGTCTACTCTTACTGCTCATATTTAATATAGTACTAGAAATTCTCTCTCTCTCTCTCTCTTAAAAAAAATATATATATATATATATATATATATATTTTTAATATTTATTTTTTAGTTATTGGCAGATACAATATCTTTGTTTGTATGTGGTGCTGAGGATCGAACCCAGGCCGCACGCATGCCAGGCGAGTGCACTACTGCTTGAGCCACATCCCCAGCCCCTAAAAAAAATATTTTATTAAGGATTTTTGCATTTAATTTCATCACGGATGTTCATCTGTAGTTTTCTTTCTTCTATGTTCTTATCTAGTTTTGTTATGAATGTTGATACAGGCTTCAGAGAATGAATTTGGAAGTGTTTCCTCCCTTTCTATTTTACGGAATAATTTGAGGAGCATTGACCTAAATTCATCTTTAAATATCTGGTAAAAGGGGGTTTCAGGATGGCGGAAAACCGCGAGTCACTTTCTTCACTGCTCTGTGGTTATGAAGCCAAGAAAGCAGACAGGCAGCTTCTCAGTAAGATGGGTGAATGGGAACAAAAAGGTGCAGGGGTGTGGGGACTTTACTGGAATTTAGTATTAGACCTTGAGGACTCAGGAAGTTGGATGAAAGAAAATAAGAAAGAAATATGCAGTGCTATAGCTGTTGCTGTGGTTGGAGGGACCAGCCACAATCAGTCTCTCCAGGAGCACAGTGGAGGGATGAGGTAATTAAAGAAGTCTGCATATTTAGGAGGACTGAGGTGTGTCTGGGTACAGAGAGTTTAGAGATCAAAGACACTCCCCTGGGGCTGGGGTGGTGGCTCAGTGGTACTGTGCTAGCCTAGCATGCATGAGGCACTGGGTTAGATCCTCAATGCTTGGCACTACATAAAAAAAAAAACAAAAAACTAATAACTGAAACTAAAGATACATAAATAAATAAATATTTAAAAAAAAGACATTCCCCCACTAAACTAAAAGAGGCTCTACATAACACCCTTTTACAAGAAAGAAACTGCCATCTCAATTGATAGCACATGGAGGTCAGAGGAAGGAACCATTGCAGCTGCAGCATAGGGACTTGGCAGCTGTGGAAGGCGAGTCCTGGCAAATCCACTGAACGACATAGAGTGTGACCAAGAAAAAATAAATGTGAAGAGAGATTTACATAAGGGACAACTGGTCACAGAAACCCACCTCGCTCTCCCTGTTCTTCTATAATCTGCCTACTTGCAGGACTGGAGAGAGAGACTTTCCTAGCAGAGTTTGAAATGGTAGGGGCAGGAGAGGATGAGTTTAGACTCATCCTGGAACCAGACTTGGGGTCTGCAGGTGAAGCAGTGGACTAAGAAGTGGAACTCATGGGAGATCTTATAGTACAATCTTCCAGCATGCAACAGCAGGCAATTCATAGGACCTAGAGGTGTGCTGATTTAGAATCTTCAGACCAGCTGACCTCCGTCAAAGAGCCTGGAGTTTACCAAGCCTAAACACCCCTTCCAGGAGTTCTGCCTATAGATTTTCTCTCATTCTTAGCAACCCCACCCTGGGAGTGAAGAAAGCATTATACTTCAGAACAGTTTTTCCCTTCAGCTGAGAAGGGAAACTGAGAATCTTATGGATACCAATAGAAATTTTCAGAGATTTAAGTTTTTTAACTTTATATATATATTTTCTCCCACTTATCTGTTTCCTTGCATCTTTTTTTTCTGCTAACAGCCAATCTGTATTGTTCTTCCTTTTACTCTTGCTTTAATTTTTTACTTCTGTCCTCTCTCCTCCTCCCTCATAATCATCATATCCTACATCATTTCTAATCTTCTTGTCCGTCATTCAAAATTTTAAAGCATTTTGCATACTTACTGATTTTTTCTTTTTCTTTTTTCTTTTTTTTTTAAAGAGAGAGAGAGAGAATTTTATTATTTATATTTTAGTTATTGGCGGACACAACATCTTTGTTTGTATGTGGTGCTGAGGATCGAATTCGGGCCGCACGCATGCCAGGCAAGCGCGCTACCGCTTGAGCCACATCCCCAGCCCCACTTACTGATTTTTTCATTGGCAATAAGTGATTATATCATTTCCACTTATTGTGAAAATTTTGTAGACATCATAGCAGAAAGTGTTTTGTTCATTGCTATATGTTTGTTGCATTGATTGTTCTTATCATTTTCCCCCAAAAACGAGTCACTGGAAATCTCCAGGGACACTATTAGTCTCCAGGGTAGAAACTGTTAGAAGGGTAGACTCATAAACAACATGGGAAAAAAAAAAAACAAAAACAAGGGAAAAAATCTCCCCAGAATCCACCACCAATACAGCGGAAGAAGTGTTAGAGAAGGAGTGTAGAATACCCATAGTTAAACTAATCCTCAAGGTTAAGGATGATGTAAGAAGAGAGAGAGAAAATATAAAAAGTGAAACATCACTTTATTGAGCGATTTTGAAAAAAAATTAAAAAGAAATTCTGGAAATTCATTAATCAATAAACCAAATTAAAAATTCAGTGGAAAGCATCATCAATAGACTAGACCACATGGAAGACAAGAGTTCCAGGCAATGAAGAAAAAAATACATAATCTTGAAAATAAAGCTGACCAAGGAGAAAAGATGTTAAGAGCCATGAATGTTTGAGAAATATGGGATACACTGAAAGACTGAAGTAAGATTTAATGGGATAGATGAAGGTTCAGATATACAAACCAAAGGATTGCACAGTTTTTTCAAGGAAATAATATTAGGAAATTTCCCAAACCTAAAGAATGAATGGAAAATCAGATACAGGAGCAAACTCACATCAAGGCACATATTATGAAACTGCCTAATATACAGAACAAGAATAGACTTTTAAAGGCTGCCAGAGAGAAAAAAACCAAGAAGTCACAGTTAGAGGGAAACCACTGTGGTTCTTAGCTATTTTCTCAAACCAGACCCTAAAAACTCTGAACAATGTATATCAAGTTCTGAGAGAAAGTGATGCCAGCCAAGAACACTTTACCTAGCTTTAGAATTGATGATGAAATAATACCTTCCTTTGTAAATAAAAGTAAAAGGAATTCATAACTAGAAAGTCTGCTCTAGAAAACATACTCGATAAAATATTCCATGATGAAGAAATAAAAGTGAAAACAGTAAAGGGAGAAACTACATTAGAAGAATAGTCACAGGAGAAACAATTTCAAAAACTAGAAATAAAATGATAGGGAATAAAAAAATCATCTCAATAATAACCTTGAATGTAAATGACCTAAATTAATCAATCAAAAGACAGACTGGCAGATTGGATTAAAAAAAACAAGACCTGGGCTGGGGTTGTGGCTCGGTGGTAGAGCACTTGCCTTATGTATGTGAGGCACTGGGTTCAATTCTCAGCACTGTAAATAAATAAATGAATAAGATAAAGGTCCACCAACAACTAAAAAAATAAAAACCAAGACCTAATGATATACTGTCTCCAACAGTCTCATCATAGGCAAAGACATCCATACACTGAAGGTGAAACAATGTGAAAAAACATATCATTCACATGGATCTTGTAAAAAGACAGAAGTTTGTAGTCTTATATAAATTGGACTTCACATCAAAGTTAATTAGAAGGGACAAAGACATTTCTTATTGCTTAAAAGAATTATATATCAATAAGACATAATAATTGTGAATATTTATACTCTAAACAATGGAGAATCTACATACATCCAAAAAACCCCTTCTCAACTTTAATAATCAAATAGATCTCAACACAATAATACTGGGTATCTTTAATGCATCTCTCTCAGTACTGGGTAAGCCCTCTAGACAAAAAAGAGGTTACAGAACTAAATACAATTATAAATAATTAGACTTAACAGACACATATAGAATGATTTCATCCATCAATGACTGAATACACTTTCCTCTCAGCACAGGACTCCTTCTCTAAAATACACCATATTTTATGCTAAAAGAGAGAGAGAGAGAGAGAGAGAGAGAGAGAGAGAGAGAGAGAGAGAGAGAATATTTTGCATTGTATGAGATCATAATTGAATGAAATTAGAAATCAGTGAAATAATAAAAAATAGAAGCTAGTCTAACCTGGAGACTTAATAATATGCTGTTGAATGACCAAGGGATAGCAGAAATAGTCAAGAATGAAATAAAAAGTACTTAGACGTAAATGAGAATTGAGATATAACATATTAAAATCTCTGGGACACTATGAAGGCTTGTGTCCTTTTCCACTAAGGCTAACTTTTCCACTAAGAGGAAAATTCATTGCATTGAACTCATTCCTTAAGAGAACATAAAGTCAATAAATACCCAATATTACATCTTTTATCTATCCATCTATTTATTTACTTATATATAGTATTGAGAAATGAACCCAGTACCTCACACCTGCTAGGCAAGTGCTCCAACACTGAGCTACAACTCTAGCTCCCTAATATTGTATATATCTTAAAGTTCTAGAAAAAGAAACACAGAAGACAGGAAATAATAAACATTAAAGCTTAAATCAATAAAACTGAAACAACAGAAATAATTCCCCAAATTGACAAAACAAAAAGTTGGGTTCTTTGGAAAACTAAATAAAATTGATAAACCATTAGCCAAGCTAATAAAAAGAAAGAGTAAACTCAAATTACTAAAATTAGTGATGAAAAAGGAAATATTGCACTAGTCACTATTGAATTACAGATAATAATTAGAAACTATTTTGAATATTTATACTCTAATTAGAAAATCCTGATGACATCAACAAATTTCTAGAGACATATGACCTACCAAACAGAATTATGAGGACAGAAAAATTTAAACAGATAAATTTGAAGCAAAGAAATTGAAGATGCCATCAAAAACCTACTGTGAAAGACAAACACAAGACCAGAAAGTTTCTCACTTGAGTTCTATCACACCTTCAAAGAAGAATCAACATCAAGCCTCCTCAAGATTCCTTCCAAATTCATTCTGTGAAGACAGTATTACCTTGACACCAAAACCAGACAAAGACACATAAAGGAAAGGAAATTTCTGACCAATATTCTTGATGATGAATGTAAATGCAAAAATTTGGATCAAAATACTAGCAAATTACATTAAAGATAGTGCACCATGATCAAATGGGCTTCATCCCAGGGATGCAAGATTGTTTCAAGATATGGAAATCAGTGACTATAATTTATCAGATAAATAGAGTCAATGACAAGAATCACATTAATCTCAATATAAGCAGAAAAGGCATTTGACAAAAATACAGCCTTCTTCATGTTTAAAACTAAAAAAACTAGGGGGCTGGGGTTGTGGCTCAAGCGGTAGCGCGCTTGCCTAGCATGCGCGCAGCACTGGGTTCAATCCTTAGCACCACATACAAATAAGGGTGTTATGTCCACTGACAACTAAAAAATAAATATTAAAAAAAAAAAACTAAAAAAACTAGGGATAATAGAAACATACCTCAACATTTTAAAAGATATATACTAAATCCAAGTGCAGCATCATTATAAATGGAGAAAGATTGAAAGCATTCCCTTTAAAAAGGGAACAAGATAAGGATGCCATCTTGAACCACTTAAATTCACCACAGTCTGGAAACTTTTGCCAGAGAATTAAAAGAAAGAAATGAAAGGGATATGAATAGGAAAATAAGTACTCAATTTCTCTACTTGCCAAAGATATGATTCTGTATTCAGTAAAAGGCGAAAGATTTATACCATCTGAAGAGAAACCAGAGTATGATGATTCTATATTTAGAGGTCCCCCCAAATTCTACTAGACAACTTCTGGAACTCATAACTGAATCAACAGAGTAGCAGGATGTAAAATTAACACTCAATTGTATTCATATATGGAATCTATTGAAGGAAAAATTAGGAAAACTATCCCATTCACAGTAGCCTCAAAAAATTAGATCTAATCTAACTAAAGAGGTAATAGTAAATATAATGAAAATTTTTATAAGGAAAGAAATTGAAGAAGACCTCAGAAGTGTGAAAGATCCATGTTCTTGGATAGGCAGAAATAATATTGTCAAAATGGCATACTATCAAAAGCACTATACAGAGTTAATATAATTCCTTTTACGCTTTTAGTGACATTTTTCATAGAAGTAGAAAAAGCAATCATGAAATTTATTTGGAGAAAAAACAGTTCCAGTATAGCCAATGCAGTCCTTAGTGAGGAAAGTAAAGCAGGAGACATCACAATACCAGAACTTAAATTATGCTACAGAGCTATATTAACAAAAACAGTGTGGTATAGGCACCAAAATAGGCATGAAGACCAATGGTTCAGAATAGAACACAGAGGCAAACCCACATGAATACAGTTCTCTCATACTAGACAAAGGCATCAAAGGCATATATTGGAGAAAAGATAGCCTCTTCAACAAATAGTGTTGGGAAAAATGGAAATCCACATGCAACAGAATGAAATCAAACTGCTTTTACCTGCACAAAAAATCAAAGTGGTCAAAGTGGGTCAAGGACTTAGACACTAGAACAGAGACCCTACGCTTACCAGAAGAAAAAGCTGGCCCAAATCTCCATCTTGTCAGCTTAGATATTGAATTTCTTGACAAGATTCCTAATGTGCAAGAAGTAAAATCAAGAATCAATAACAGGGTTGTATCAAACTAAAAAAGCTTCTTCATAGCAAAGCAAAGATTTACTGAATGGGAGAAAGTCTTTACTACTTGCACCTCAAATAGGATATAAAAAGAACTAAAAAAAAAAAAAAAAAATTGACACCAGAAAACCCCCAAATAATCCAGGCAACAAATGGGAAAAGGAACTGATACTTCATCGAAGGAGAAATATATTTGGTCAAAAATATATTTCCAAAATGTTTCCAAAGTGTTCAAGATCACTAGCAATTAAATGCAAATTAAAACTATACTGAATTTCATCTCACTCCAATGAAAATGGTAATTATCAAGAATATAAATGGCGCCTGGGGATGTGGCTCAAGCGGTATCGAGCTCGCCTGGCATGCGTGCGGCCCGGGTTCGATCCTCAGCACCATATACAAGAAAAGATGTTGTATCCGCTGATAACTAAAAAATAAATATTAAAAATTCTCTCTCTCTCTCTCTCTCTTCTCTCACTCTCTCTTTAAAAAAAAAGAGAATATAAATGGGGCTGGGGTTGTAGCTCAGTGGTAGAGTGCTCGCTTCGCATGCATAAGGCATTAGGTTCAATCCTCAGCGCTATATAAATGTAAAATAAAGATATTGTGTTCACTTAAACCTAAAACATAAATTTAAAAAAAATACAAGTAACAGTAAATATTTTTGAGGATATGGGGAAAAGTATACTCATACACTCTGGAGGGAATGTAAATTGATGTAACCACTCTGGAAAGCAATATGGAGATTCCTCAGAAAACTTGCATTGTACCATCATCTGATCTATTTATCCCATTTCTTGGCATACACACAAAAGACTTGAAATTAGCACACTGTAGTGATGTAGCCACATCAGTTCTTACAGCAGCTCCATTCACAATAGCTAAGCTATGGACCAACCTAAAGTGTCCTTTAACAGATGAGGGTAAAGAAAATGTGTTGAATGTACACAATGAAATATTACTCAGCCATGAAGAAGAATTAAATTATAACATTTGCCAGTAAACAGACGGAACTGGTGACTATCATTCTATGTAAAATCAGACAATCTCCTCAAACCAAAGGCTGAATGTTCTCTCTCATGCAGTTGCAGATTCACTCAATGAGGTAGTAGGGGGAGTGTGAGAGAAGGGGAGGGAGGTTCACTGAATTTTTATAGACCAAAGTTAGGGGAAGGGAGTGGGGCTGGGGATTGAAAAGACAATAGAATGAATCAGAGATAACTTTCCTAAGTTCCTATATCAGTATGTGATCAGTGTAACTCCCCATCAAATAGTGTACAACCACAAAAATGGGAAGTTACACCCATCTTATGTATAAGTAAAAAGACAAATTTAAAAATTTTAAAAAGATCTGGTAGAATTCAGGGGCTGTGGTTTTAACTCAGTGGTAAGAGCACTTGCCTAGCATGTATGAGGCAGTGGATCTGATCCTTAGCACCACATAAAAATAGATAGATAACTTAAAGCTATCATGCCTATCTACTTTGGGGGAAAAAAAAATACCTGGTAGAATTCAGCTGACAATCCATCTTGTCCTCAGTTTTTCTTTGTTGTAAGAGTTTTTATTACTGCTCTGTCTATTGCTAGTTAATGTTCTGCTTAGGTTTTCTATATACTGTTTTTTTTTATTTGGTGGATTATTGGGGATTGAACTCAAGGGCACTATTTGCGAAGAGTTGCTATGTGGTCTAAAATATGTTCTGTTTTGGAAAAGGTTTCACGAGCTGCTATAAGAAAGTATATTCAGCAGTTACTGGATGAAATATTCTATAGATGCCAAAAGTTTTCTATTGAGTTTTATATGTGGATTACCTATATACTGGTCAGAGAGCTGTATTTAAATACCTAGTATTATTATTGTACAGGGGTCTGTCCCAAGCTTTAATTTAAGTAGTATTTATTTTATGTAATTAGGTACACCCATATTTGGGTTATAAGTATTTACTATTATTATAAATTCTATTCTATTTTATTATTGGGGGTGGTGGTGCTGGGGATTGAACACAGGCAGGGTCTTTTGCATGTGAGATAAGCATTCTACCAACTGAGCTATATCCCCAGCCCACATTATAACTTCTTGTTGGACTATTCCCTTTACCAATTTGAATTGACTTTTTTGTGTATCTTTTCATTAATTTTGGATTGAATCTGCTTTTTTGGATATGGAAATAACTACTTATGCTTTTTTTTTTCTTTCTTATTTTTTTTTGTACCAGGGATTGAACTCAGAAGCACTTGACCACTGAGCCACATTCCCCACCCTATTTTGTATTTTATTTAGAGGTAGGGTCTCACTGAGTTGCTTATCGCTTTACTGTTGCTGAGCTGACTTTGAACTCAGGATCCTCCTATATCAGCCTCCCAAGCCACTGGGATTTTACGCTACCACACCTGACTACTTCTGCTTTTTTGACATGGTTCCATACACATGGTTTATCAATTTCCATTTTTCACTTACCAGCTTGTGGCTGTCTTTGCCTATAATATGAATCTCTTGCAAACCACATATAATTAAGTGTTGCTTTTTAATTCATTCTGCCAGCCAATTTTAATTGGAGAATTGAGATCATTCAATGTTATTTTAGATGGGTGTTTATTAATTCTTGCTCTAAATTCCTCAATTTATTTATAATTTTTAATTTGGTTGTCTTTCTCATTAGCTTAACTACTCCTGAAATACTGTTAGTTCATTTGTGAGATCTGCAGTTTGTTTTTATTTCTTCAGTGTGAAGTACTTCTTTAAGTTTTGTGGTATTAGCTTAGTTAGTAATTATGAATTCTTTCATCCTTTTTTGATTCGATGGATAATTTTTCTGGATATTGCAGTTGAGGTTGACAGGTTTATTTACTGAAAGGACTTAGAACACATCATTCTGAGCCCTCCTGTCTTTAGAGTTAGTTTTAAGAATTAAGCAATAATTCTGATTGGCTTGTCTCTACATGTGACTTGATGTTTTTGTCTTGAAGCTTTAATAATTGTGTCCTTAGATTGTATGTTATGATGTGTTATGGAGAAGTTCTTTTATGTTCTTATCTATTTGTGGTTCTGAATGCCACTTGTATCTGGAAGTCCATTACATTCTCAAGGTTTGGAAAAATCCCTGTAGATGTTACTCATTTCATTAGTCTGTATCTCATGACCCTCTTCAATTTCAAATTGAAAATTTTGGTTTTAATTTTTGAAAAATTGAAATTCTTAATTTTGATTCCTTAATAATGTTGTTTTAGAGTTCTTGTTAATTTTGGTCATGGTTACCTGTTTTCTTTGATACTATTTAAATGTTTAGGATTGGCCACTTAGTCTTCTAGCTCTGAGATTTTTGTATTCAGTATATTTTACTGTACTAGAGAGATTTCATCTGGTCATTTCCTTTTATTTATTGTGCCTTAATGCCAAGATTTATTTGATTTGTTTTCAGAATATCTATATCCTCATTGAATTTCTCATTCATATTCTGTTCTGACTTCCTTAATTTATTCTGTTATTTTTCTGTGATTTCTTGGAACTAATTGATCATTTTTATAACATTTCTTTTAAAAATTTTATCATATATTTTATTTTTCAATATCTTTTGAGTTAGTTGCTGATGCATTATGTATTTTAGGAGGTGTTATGTTACTTGTTACTTTTATATTTCTTGTATTCTTCTGTGGGTTTCAGATATCATTGGGATGAATTTCACTTTTACTCTTATATGTTTGTGCCTTTTTAGGCACAGCATTCTCATGCCAAAGTGTCTTAAAGTGAAGTAGTTGGATGTCTTCTTGTAGATGTGATATCTACAGCCTTTGTGTTAATTCTCTTTATTTTTGCTCTAGGAGCAAGTGAATGATTCTTTGAGGAACCAGAGCGCCTAACTCTAAAATTTCCTACTTGGAACTTGATCATTAGTGTGGATTTTTGTCTTTTCTGTTGTTTTTATTAAAGTATAGCTAAATTTTGAATTTTAATTTATGTATGGAATAAGGTGTGTTGTGTTTTGGCTGAGTTTAGTTCTGCAGCAGAGTCCATCCTTGTGAACCTGTATGTAGTGTCCCTGTAGATTTCCAGCACCTCACACAAAAGGGAAACAAACAATAGCCAGAATTGTCGTGAACAATATGTAGTGTTAAAATAAATATCTGATGCCTACAGTGACAGTCTAAAATATGAATTACCACACAAAAAAATGATGGGGTCCATTGCCAATAGCAAAAACAATAAAGAAATGTGAACTATATCTGGCTTTAAAGTAAATAGCAGGTGTCATCTATGTCATCAATAATAGCAATAATTCCATCAACACGAGTGGTGGCGGCAGGAGTTGTATAAACCAATTGGTTCTAAAAGTAGATTCAAAATTCATAAGGAGAAAAGAGCCACTTGCTGTGGCCCATGTCTGTAATCCCATCTGTTTGGGAAGCTAAACCAGGAGGATCATGAGTTCAAAGCCAGCCTCAGTGTGTGGCACTAAGTGTGGCACTCAGCAACTGAGTGAGACTCTACTCTAAAATAGGGCGAGGGATGTGGTTTAGTGGTTGAGTGCCCCTGAATGGAAACCTTGGTACCAGAAACAAAGCAAAACAAAACAAAAACCAATAGAAAACAATGTTATAGGAAAGCAGAAGAGTTTAGAACAGAGAGAATGCAGAAGAAATATAGCAAGTGATGGTCCCAAGTAAATGAGGGCAATAGGAAAAACAAAAGAAAGAACAGAATAATTCATTAGCAGGAGAAAGGAAAGTCAGAAAATGAGAGAGAAAGGAAGCAAAAAGAAAGAACAAAACAAGCCACAAAATAAACCAGAAAGCCTTCCCCTAAAAGTCAAGGCTGGACAATTGCCTTTCTTTCCTTTTCTTCATATACTACATGTACTGAGAAAGGAGAGAGAGCAAGAAATGGGAGTTGTTAAAAACTTCCTATTTTTGTTTTGCCCACTGAGATGCCAGTGAGAGTGAAGCTGAAACTGGTTGAAATACCCCTCAGCTTCCCTTCTCTTCAGTATGAGGGAGGATAGAATGGGAAATATGTCAGTTGAAGTGTTTCTACACAGACCAGATTGATGCACCCCTAGTGTGGAACTGCTGCAAGTTTATTTGAGTCCTGGCACATGTCAATCTCTACTATAAGTCAGGATTTTAGGAGCCTTCCAGGAATTTTGCTTACAGACAGGGGAGCCAGTCTGCACACATACTGCTGCCCATGAACAAAGCCTTCTTAGACTTAGTCCCTGAGTGTACTCACCTCTATCGGTGCAAATTCTTAAACCTCTTCATCTGGTGATGTGAGCTGCCAAACTCAAAGGGAAAGCATGTTGGACTCCTCTGCCGCAGTCTGGCTGCAGCAAAATAACCAGGGGGTGACGAGCAACTTGTGTACATTGATAACAGCAGGAGTAGGAGCCCTTTATTGTAGGACAGGAGGTGTATATATACATTCCACACAGCTTATCTTAATTAGCATAAACTAGATACAGCAGTCAACCAATAAGGAATCTCCACACTTAATGGCTCGCTTTTGTTACTTCACAAACCACTCCCTCTGGCATTTTGCCAGGTGCCATCCAGACTCTAACATTTCTCTGGCAAAATGCCAGGCGCCATCCTGACTTGTTTACAGACTCTAACATTCCTCTTTGATTTTCTAACTTTCACTCACCTTCTATTAGGCATACTTGTGTGTGGGCCCTCTCTCATCCAGTGAGGAGGTCCACAGAAGAGAGTAGAGGAGAATGTGGCTACAGAGTCTCTAATCGAGACCTTCAGAGACAAGCAGGAAGCAGGTCTGATTTTACTGTGCAGTTACCATGTATGTATATGCACTGAGGGAGTAGCTAAGTAGATTACAGGCAGCCATCTGTACAATTTCTGCTAACCATTCCTATAGTCACCAGTCGAGGAGTGGGCCTTGGAGCAAGCTCAGGGACTGTAAAATGTGACCTCATGCCTAGGGTTGTACCTATGGTGTAGGGTTTGCTGCTCACATGCCTAGCACGAGGGGAGTGGCCTGCCACTCAGGTGCCCTTAATGTATGCCTAGTATGCAGTACTCCATGCACTTGTCCCTACATACTTGTCCCTACACATGGTAGGTGATTGCTGGGACAGTATGGCAATGCTTGCATGATCTTCTGGGCTCTGTAGCATGACCTCCTCAAGGTGGCTCACTTCTTAGCTCTCCATTTGCCAACTGAAAAATTCAGAGCATTTCTCAAACACTAGTTTGCTATGCAGCCTTAGAATCAGCGAAATTTAAGCTGCTTTTCTGATCTACAGGTTTTTCCATGTCAAATCTCTTCTTAATCATTTTGTTGCTCTTTCTCTGTTATCCCTCCCCTCTATGGTGAACCAGTGTTGCTGCTACTTTCACAACAGCTTGGCTTCAGTGAATTGAGTGTTAATTTATGTGTGGAATAAGGTGTGTGTGCTTTGGCTGAGTTTAGTTCTGCAGCAGAGCCCATCCTTGTGAACCTCTAGTGTCCCTGAAGATTTCTAGCATCTCACACAAAAGGGGAAATAAATAATAGCCAGAATTGATATGAACAACATGTAGTATTCATTCTTGCTCTTTGTTTAATACACTCAAATTTCTGAGTCTGTAAGATACTCTGACTATCCAATATGAGATTTTAATGAAATCCCTCTTTTATTCGAGTGGCTTGTGCTTGAATTCTGAGTTGTGGAGTGCTTGGAAATGTAGCCTTTCTCTAATCCACCATTTTGAATCCAAGGATTATACTTTTGATCCAAGAATATCATTTAAAATGCAAAAAAAAAATCATATATATATATATATATATATATATATATATAAATATATATATACACACACACACACACACACACACACCTGTGTGTATTAAAAATTCAAGAAGAGGGTAACTTTTCCTCCAGGAAATCTGTACCTTCCGGGTCTTTTCCCAACTAGTGAAGCTTGGAGTACAGTTTTTTAAAAACAAGTGTTTTTTACTGAGGTCACCTTAAAAGGCTATTTTTGTATAGTGCAGCCTGCATCCAAAGTGCTTGCATATTTTGTGTCTCATTGACTCCTCACAACTGGCTGGAAGAGAATGGCTGTCCTTAATCAGAAGTCTATCTTGGATATGATTCAGGAATTTAGAAGGAACTTGCATATTCTTTGTAACACTGAAAGGACTACTCTGTGTAGTGCAGACCATTGAAGATACGGCAGTGGTTGACAATTATGAGGACAATAGGAAGACTTGTGATTTCTTGAAGAAACATAGTGTTATGTTAGATCAATGTTCATTAAAAAAATATAGGATTTTGAAATTCATTTCATGAATTTCTATTCAATATACTCTATTCAAGGAATAGAGTATATTGAATAGAAATTGAGGAATGTTCTTTCTAGCAAAGAGCATGCAGTAAATGATGAAACTGATCTTTATATACTGATGTCACTAGGTTATGAAACACAACCTGGGTACAGCTACTAGTAAAGAAAATTATCCTTTCATATTTAAGCCTACTAGTGAATTCAAAGAATGATCTGTCTCTGGCTTATATTCTAAATATTCCTGTTAAAGGACATGGAAGAGAAGCCTTCACATATTTGAAACATGATGCTCAAAGGAAACACATGTCTTTTTGATGGCCATGTCCTTTATTCGAACAATAGAGCTTGGAGGGAAAGGATATGCACTGTCATCATCTGATTCTATAGGACACATTTAAAGGGACTGTCAAATTTCATTGACACATTAGATGAGATTCTTGGAGAAATACCAAGTCCAAGCATTGCAGGGGGTCAATTTCTGTCAGTGTTAAAGATGCAGCTAAGGGCCAGAACACTAGGGATTCTTTTTATAAAGCAATTGAGGAAGCTGCTTAGACTTTGGACTTTAGGTTTAAAAATATCAGTTCTCAACAAGAGGGTGTAGCTGTCAGCAACCCTGACATTAGTCCTGCCATGCTAAAATCTCATGCAATAAACCATGATACTGTATACTGTGACAGATATGCCATGAAAACTTTACTAGTTCTTTTGAATGAAGAAGCAGCCAATTCTCCTACCAGAAGCAAAGCAAAACTTTTATATGGTGATGAATGCACAATCAATTGTAATGGAACTTCTATTTTTACACTTTTTAGATCTCCCTTACAAATGAATAACATCAGTGAAACTCCTAAGAGAACACATCCATTAGTCAATGCAAGACAAAAAAATTATGATGAAGCAAACCTTAATTAGATCACAGTTTGCTTGTATTATATGATAAGCAAGGATAAATGGAATAACATGAATTCTGCATCAAATTCTTTGTGTGTTCTTAATATGGAAAGTGACCTTGCTGTGGGGATAAATCCATCTGTTGGCAGATCAACAATGCAACAAGTTCTGGAAATGTTCATCTGGATAGAAGTAAAAATGACAAAGAAAATCAAATGGTCAGACAGGAAGTAAAAGCTCAAAAAGGAAAAAAGATGTATTTGGATGGGGAAAAAGTTTTTTGTGGTAATAGAAGTGAACCATCTCATTATACAAATGTAAAGAAACCTAAAACGACAAATAATTACAGAATTAATTGTATGGCAAACTAGCCAGAGTAGCAAAAGTGTACTGCCAAGGCCAAATTGATTATTGGCCAAAGTTAACTCAGTTTTTTAGACTATAAGTATGTATCTTATGTGCTTTAGATTTATGCGTAAGTATAGCTGTTCACCAAAGTCATGTACTTAATTTGTAAAAGATCAAGATGAGAAAGAAAAAAATTTAAGAAATAAGGTCAGGGACTATTTGGGAAGGTATCTTTGGGAACAGGCTTACCCAGTAGGTGGGAAGCTGACAGAATATGTGGATCATGGTAGGCAAGTGCCTTTATTTATGGTCAGGGTAGAATCCACAAGAACAGAGCTGGGGGAACTTTATAGGTGCATAAATGTTTCTAATTCATAGTGGAAGGCAAAACGGGAAACTTATTCAGAGACATGCCTTTTCACACTTCTGTATCTGGTTGTTTGGGTATGATGATTGCAGGATCTGAGAATGCTGAAGCCTCAGCAAACTTAAATTTTAAAAATTGGCCATGTAGTACATTGTGTGAAGTTTTATGTATTGTATGTATGTATGTATGAATGAATGTATGTATGTATGTATGTATGAATGAATGTATGAATGTACGTATGTACGTACATAGGTACATACCTCGGATTAAACCCAAGGGCTCATAATCACTGAGCCACATTCCCAGTCCTTTTTTTGTATTTTATTTTGAAACAGGGTCTCACTAAGTTGCATAGGGCCTCACTAAATTGCTGAAACTGGCTTTGAAACTCATGATCCTCCTGCCTCTGGTATTATAGGTGTGTATCCCTGCACCCAGTTTTTTTTTTTTTTTTTTAAGTGTATGTGTGTTTTCTGAATTTATGCATATTGCATCTCAAATTCTTCATGTTGGACATTTTTAGTCAAAATTTAGAAAATCGGTTGTTCTCGGGCTGGGGATGTGGCTCAAGTGGTAGTGCACTCGCCTGGCATGCGTGCGGCCCAGGTTCGATTCTCAGCACCACGTACAAACAAAGATGTTGTGTCCGCCAAGTACTAAAAAATAAATATTAAAAAATTCTCTCTCTCTCTCTCTCTCTCTCTCTCTCACTCTTTCTTTAAAAAAAAAAAAAGAAAATCGGTTGTTCTTATTTTGTAAATCTATTATGCAAATGTAATGAACTAGATAATCTTTCTAATTTTCTTTAAAAATTTCTCTCATTTTCTGTTCCTTTTTCTGGGAATTAAACAAGCCTCATTTTCTTTTTCTTTCTGTTAGGAGATTGAGCCCAGGGGCACTCTACTGTTGAATTATATCCCAAGCCCCTTTTCTTTTTTTCTTTCTTTTTCTTTTTTTCCTGTGCTAGTGATTGAACTTAGAATCTTACACATGCTAGGCATATGCTCTACCAATGAGATACATTCCCAGCCCTTCTTTTATTTTTTTCTTTAGAGACGGTCTTGTGAAGTTGCTAGACAGACTATGAACTTGTGATTCTCTTATAACCTCCTGAGTCATTATGTAGGCATGCACCACTGCATCTGGCTAACTTCAGTTAAAACAAAACAAAACCCAATTCTGTTGAACTATTCATTTCTCTAGTTACATTTTGATCTGTGGATTTGCCCATTCCATGGAGAAGTTTATTAAAGAGGAATACATTTTTAATCCTTTTTTTTTTTTTTTTTTTTTTTTTTGGTGAGGTGGGGGTTTATACTCAGGGGCATTCAACCACTGAGGGGTATTGAACTCAGGGGCATTCAACCACTGAGCTATGTCCCCATCCCTCTTTTGTATTTTATTTAGAGACAGGGTCTCACCTGTTGCTTAACACCTCCCCTCTTGCTAAGGCTGACTTTGAACTTGGGATCCTCCTGCCTCAGCCCCATGAGCTGCTGAGAAATTTTTCATTTATTTGGAAAGCTTTTGTGTTAAATTATGTTTAACACAGAATTTATCATGTTTTAAAAAGTATACATTTTCGTTGGTATTAATTATGTAACAACTATAAGTACTCTAATTTTTAAAAATAATTCCAAACAAAATTACGTAACCCTTATGCCATAAATTTCCGTTTTTCTACACTCCAGGCACAGATAAACTCTAGTTTTACTTTTGTGTCTATGAATTTACCTTATTTGTTAATTCTCTAAATGAAATCATACAAACCTTGTTCTTTTCTGTCAGATTTCTTTCACTTAGCATTTTTAAAGAGTCCTTTTATTACACTGTGCATCAAAATTTCACTCCCCAAAGCTTAGCAATATTCCATTGTACACATCTGTGTATCACATTTTGTTTATCCATTTATCTATGGACTCTTGGGTTATTTCTACCTTTTAAATTTGGGAATCTGTTGTGAACATAAGTGTGAATAAGTGTGAAATCTGTTGTGAACATAAGTCCCTGTTTTCAGGTATTTGGATATATATCTAAGAGTCGAATTACTTGAAAATGCAGTAATCCTTGTTTTAAATTTTTTGAGAAACTAGATATTTTTCATAGAAGCTGTACTTATTGTTGTTCCACTGGTAATGTGTAATTGTTCTCCTTTTCTTCTTATTACAGCCATACTGTAGATGTGGAATATTTGTAGGTCATTTGTATAAGTTTAGAAAAATGCTTATTCAAATACTTTTTTGTTGTTTTTTGAGCTGCTTGTATTTTTATTATTGAGTTTTAGGAAGTTTATTTGTATATTTTAAATAATTAATCCTTGTTCAAATATATGATTTGCAAATATTTCTTCTATCATGCAGGTTTCACTTTTTTCTGTGTGTCTCTGTGTTTATGTATTTACTGGGGATTTAATCCAGGATTGCTTTAACTTAAGCTATATCCCTTTCTTTTCCATTTTTAAATTTTATTTTGATACCAGGGTTTGCTAAGGTTTTAAGATTAGACTCAAATTTGTAATCTACCTGCCTCAGTCTCCTTAATAACTCCTTAGTAAATGGGCTATAGGCATGCACCTCTTTCCTAAACTTACTTTTTTGACAATGTGCTTTGATCCTCAAGATTTTAAATTTAGTTTAAATTCATCTTACTTTAGTATCTTTTGCTGCTCATGCTTTTGATGCCATAGCTAAGTATTTGTTGCCATATTCAAGGGGGTGAAGATTTCTTTCAACATTTTGTAATTTTATGTTATATTTAGGACAACAAATGATATATTTACATTTTAGTGTATTGTGTGAGGCAGGGATCAGCTTCATTCTTTAATTAAAATTATAATTAAAAATTAAAGCTGTAATTTTTTTAAGTTGTAAATTTAAGTTAACAAATTATATTGTCTTAAGGTTATTTATTGAAGACTACATTCTTTTCCCATTGTGTACTAAATATCAAGAGTCAGTTTATCACATATATAAGTTTATTTCTAGGTTTTCAGTTCTATCCTATTGATCCATGAGTTTTTGTTTTCATTCTTATCTCTATTATTTCCTTCCTGTTATTTTTCTTGAGTTTAGTTTAGTTTTGCTTTATTTCTGATTCTTTGGTTTATATAGTTGTTTTTTGTTTTAAGATTATTCTTCATTTTAAATGTGTTTAGAATTGTCAGTGTCCTTATTTCCATCTGTGTCTGATACTTAACTCTATTGTTTGTTTTCGTTCAGTTAAAAGTATTTTCTGATTTGCTATGTGATTTTTAAATTTTTTAAAAATTAGTGCTTATGGAAGAAGGTGCCTTCTAATTGTCAAGTATTTGAGTTTTTAAAATTTTTTCTTTTCACTGATTTTTAACTTTTTTTCTATTATGGGTACAAAGGATACTTTGTATGATTCCAGTGTTTTTAAAATTACTTTTTTACTTAACTTTATCTATGGTAGACCATAACTTTCCTCTGTGCTTGAGAAAAGTATACATTAAATGGTTGGGATGAAGTGTTTTTATATATTACACTAGGTCTAGATGTTTTATAATGTTGTACACATTATCTAATTTTATTGATATTTTACTCACCAGTATTTGTTGCTGAATGCAGGATAGTAAAAGTTTACAAAAATATGATTTTAGACTATCATATTTTTTTATATCTCTGTTCTGTCTGTTGTGTTGTCTTTCTATATATAAAATATTAAAATATTAAGTTAATATTAATTTCAATATTAATTTAATATTTATATTAAATATTATATATTTTAATGTCTATATTTTAGTTGTAGTTGAACACAATGCCTTTATTTTATTTGTTTATTTTTATGTGGTGCTGAGGATCAAACCTAGGGCCTTGCATGTGCTAGGAAAGCACTCTACACTGAGCCACAACCCCAGCCCCGTGTTGTATTCTATATTTTGATGTTCTATTTGAAGTGAATATGTTATAAAAGTAAAATCTAGATGAATTGATCCTTTATCTATATGTAATAAAATTCTTTCTCCCTGGGTTTTATAGATTTTTTAAAATTTATTTTTTTCCTTTTAGTTGTACATGATAGCAGAGTGAATTGTGATATATTTGTACAAAGGTGGAGTAGATCTTATTCTAATTAGGATCCCAGTCTTGTGGTCATATATGTTATAGAGGTTTACTGAAGTATATTCATACATGTACATAGGAAAGTTATATTCGATTCTTTGCGCCACCTTTTCTATTCCTGTTATCTTTTCTTCCATTCTGTGGATTCTTTCTTCACATACTTATTTTCCTTTTCTGTGAAGAAGCTTTTTAATTGATGCCATCCATTTATTAACTCCTTAGGCATTATTACCTAAGCTTTCAGGATCCTATTGAAGTAGTCATTGCCTGTGCCTATATGCTGGAGTGTTGACCCTAACTTTTCCTCTAGGAGTAGCATAGTTTCTGGTCTAATTCCTAGGTCTTTTATTTTATTTTATTCTATTCTAATTTGTTATATATGACAGCAGAATGCATCACAATTCATATTACACGTATAGAGCACAATTTTTTATAACTCTGGTTATATACGAAGTAGAGTCACATCATTCATGTCTTCATACATGTATAATTCCTAAGTCTTTGATCCACTTTGAGTTGATTTTTTTTGTGCAAAGTGAGAGATAAAGGTGTAATCTCAATCTTCTGACATATGGGTAATCAGTTTCCCCAGGTCCATTTATTAAGCAGGCTGTCTTTAATATGTATTTGGCAGCTTTGTGAAGAATCAGATGACTGTAGATGTGTAAGTTTGTTTCTGTGTCTTCTATTCACCATTAGTCTTTTGTTTTTCCCTTGTACTGTGAATAAGTCATTGGTATTTTGGTGAGGATTGAATTGAATTTATATATTGCTTTTGGTACTATGACCATTTTAACAATATGGGTTTTTATATCATTGAAAATTCGAGGTTTTTCCATCTTGTGAGGTCTTCTTCAATTTCTTTCTTCAGTGTTAATAGTTTTCATTGCAGAGGTCTTTCACCTTCTTGGTTAGATTTATTTCTAGGTTGGTTAGCTGGATTATTTATTTATTTGAAGCTATTATAATGGGATTGCTTTCTGATTTCTTTTTTAGTAGATTCATTGCTGGTATGTAGGAAAGCTATTGATTTTTGAATATTGATTTTTCATCCTGCTACTTTGTCAAATTTATTAACTCTAATCGTGTTTTCATGGAGTTTTTGAAATTCTAGCTATAGGATCATATCTGCAAACTGTGATAATTTGACTTCTTTCTTTCCTGTTTTTATCACTTCTTTTTCCCCTCTTCTAATTTCTCTGAATATAATTTTTAGCACTGTATTATATGAATGGTGAGAGTGGACCTACTTATCTTTTCCTAGATGGAAAAAAATAATTTTTAAGCTTCTATTCTGGGGATGGTGGGGGAGGGGAATAAGTATGACAGATTGAACTCAAGGACACTAGATGAGTCACATCCCTAGCCCTATTTTGTATTTTATTTAGAAACAGGGTCTCACTGAGTTGCTTAGTACCTCACTTTTCCTGAGGGTGGCTTTGAACTCAAAAGTCTCCTGCCTTAGCCTTCAGAGTGGAACTTTTGCTTTTTTTTTCCCTTCAGTATATTTTTTAGTTGTTGATGGATATTTATTTGTTTGTTTATATGCAGTGCTGAGAATTGAACCCAGTGCCTCATACATGCTAGGCAGGCACTCTACAACTGAGCCACAACTCCAGCCCGAACCTCTCCTTTTGAGGGCTGGAGCCTGGGTTATTAAATGTTTTTCTTAGAATAGTCTTCTGCTTTTTGGAGTAAAGTCTTGATCTTTCTCTGTTTGCTTCTCCCAGTATGAAATCTTCCTCTCTGAGTTATGTGGGCTAAGGGTGGGTATAGTTTTGGTCTGCTATCACTTGATTTAGGTTCAGCTCTGTAAGAGTGAGTGTATAGATCAAAGCAATACCATTGTCATTTGCTCTTGCTTGGAATATGGAGCCAATTGGTGAAGAGAAATATTGGCACCCTCTTGGGGAGATATTCAAGCTCTAAAACAGGCACTTGGGCAAGGAGAAAGAACTCAGTGTTTTTAAGATTTTCATAGTTGAATCCTAGTGGGTAAGGTGTGAAGTGGGAATGGTGAGAGAAGGAATGATTTATGACTAAATGCTATATATTCTTATTGTTCTTTTGATATTATATAGATTTTCTTATGCAAGCATGTTTTCATTTGGTTGGTGTTCTTAAAAGACAATTTCCAGAGACTTTTAAGTGATAGTTTAAAAGTAATTTTTACCATTTGTTTGCTTTTCTTCCAGAAGGATTTGTGGATCCTTTAGGCTATTTTTCTAAGTCATTTTCTTCTATGTTTTTGGTTTTTGTCATAAAATTTCAGACATGAAATATAGCCTGCATTGTGATTCTTACATATACTGCTGTCTCTTTAGCATTAAAACTGAAAAAGCAAATGTTTCTTATTAGACTTAAAAAAATTGTGGTTTAAATTTTAAAGGATTTTAAAGGATTTCAGATAATATTTACATTTCTATTATAAAGACATCTGAAATTCATAAAAATGTGCAAGATATTAAAATCTACAGCATACTATATTATGCTGTTCCTTTGGTGTGACACTGCTTTCATTTAAGTTTTTTCTTTTTACTTTAAGGTCATTTAACCCAGGGAACTTAAATACATGCTTAGATCTCACCCAAATAAACTCTGAGTCAGTTAGACAGTGATTCTGAATGTCTTAATTCTTATATGCTTATATAGCTTCTGATTTTCCTTTTCATCTGTCAGAAACTACTTTATGTGATTTGAGAAAATGTTGCTCCTTTAGATGGGTTGAGAGGAGGGCATAACTATATAGGAATTAAACTAAAAACAGGGTCCAAAGACATTGTAAAGGGAAACATCACAACTAAGAGTTACTTGACTTGTTAGAAATGTTAAGAAAAAAATGGAGAAGATTCACTGTAGTATGTATGAGCTTCAGAAAACTTCCATTGTTCTTAATTTCCAAGAGAAGAAAAGTTGATGAAAGTAAATGCCAAGATTTTACATTTGTTCAAGTACATGGGTGAGATTTAGTCATGTTTCTATACACCTGACTCAGTTTTCAAGCCACAAAATTTGTATTAGTTGGTTTTTATGTCAGGTGGTTTGTTGATAGATGAGCAGTCCTGGCAACTTCTAATAAAGTGTTTCTTAATATCTTATTGTAGATCTTCAAAAGTGAAATGGTTTAATTAATTATTATTATTTTGTTTTCAGCATTATCTGCATATCAGAGATACTACAGTTTACAGGCTGACTACTGGAAGGTTGGTACAAATTTGAATTCCAATTTTCCATTTCAGGATGAATTGTGATCAATATAAATTTTATTCTCCATTGCCTCCCGCACCCCACTTCCTTTATCTTCCTAAAACTGAGGGTTAAACCCAGCATTTTGCACATTAGGCACTCTACCTCTACGCTACATTGACTTAAGCCTTTCAAATTTTATTTTGAGACAGAATCTTGGGAAACTGCAGAACCTGGCCTTGAGCTTGTGATCCTCATCTTAGCTTTTCAAGCAGCTGGGATTACATTTGGGCATGCATCCTGATACCCAGTTATTTTGCTCTCTTTTTTATTACTGACAAAAATGCCAATTAAAAAAGTTTTTTTTTCAGTTATAGTTGCACACAATACCTTTATCTTATTTATTTATTTTTTATGTGGTGCTGGGGATCAAATCCAGGGCCTCACACATGCTAAGCGAGCACTCTACTGCTGAGCCACAATCCCTGCCTGACAAATGTTAATTCTAAAGTTAGAACATACAGGGTATATTGCATGTGCATTTTGTATGAGGTATTTTAGTTTTTAATTAGCTTTTTCCTGCAATTGATTTCCGAGATAATATAAATGTAATTTTTAAAAATGAAGGGGGTGGATGTGGAGAAAAGAAACCAACAATTATTCTTTTTAAGTTATTGCTACTTAAGAGGGGACAATGAACCATGGATAGGGTTCATGATGAAGGACAGACACCTATAGTCATTGTTTGTTACCTTTTAGGGATTTCAAACCCCTAGAAAATGCCACAATTGCTCAAGACCCTTATATAAAATGGCATGGTGTTTACATATGACTTATACTCATTGCTTTGCATATTTTAAATTACATCTGAATCACATATAATACCTAAAACAATGTAAATTCTTCACAAAGAAGAATTTATTGTACTGTATCATTCAGGGAATACTGACAAGGGGACATAAAAATCTGCATGTTTAGCAGAGAGCTACTTTTTTGTTTTTCCTAAATGATTTTGATTTGCTTTTGGTCAGTCTAAGAATACAAAAACGTTGGAATTGGAGAACCAACTGTACATCTTCATTATTTTATATTGGATTCACAAGTAAAAGTAAAGCAGCAGATTATTTTTGAATATATGATTAATTTAATGTAGTAGAATTGTAGTTGGTTTTCATGAATAATTTGAAGTGGAAAGAAACAATTAAAAATGAAATCTTCTTAAATCCAAAAAATACATAGATTTATTTTGATGTAGTATTATTTTCAACAAAACCTTGTATATATTTTTCATATATTTAAAATGTACGGTCACATATTTAAAATGTACAATTCAGTACTGTAAATGTATTCACAGAGCTGTGCAACCAGTATTACTACAGTCAGTTTTAGGACATTTTCTTCATGTCATAATGAAACAATAGTCTTCTCTATCATTCCCTATTTTGTATCTTTCATACAAATAAAGTCCTATATCTGGTGTTTTCTGTTTGGCTTTTTTCAGTTAGTATAATATTTTTTAGGTTTATCCATGTTGTAGCATGTATCAATATTCTATTAAAATTAGAGATTTTAGTTGGAATAATATTGGCAAAAATCATATATGCAAGGAATTTGATTTCAATCCAGATTCCCCTTCCTATCCCTTACCTCTTCCTTCCCTCTTCTTCCTCTACTATATTGTATTCCTTTTGCTTTTTATTTTTGATTGGTACTTTGTACATACACCTAAAAGTGAAATTCCCTGTGGTATATTTTTATAAGCATATAATGTGATTTTGGTAAATTCATTTTTTATTTTCTTCTCTTTCCTGTTCTTTCTCTCTTTCTCTTGATCTTCTACTCCAGTGGCTTCCATATATATATTTATGATATCCAGCCCTCACCACCTTTCCCCAATTTTGCTCCAGGTTCCCCATATGAGAGAAAACATTTAACCCTTGATTTTCTGAGCCTAATTTAGTTCAACTTAGCATGATGTTCTCTATTCTATTTCTGTTTGTTCATTGGTAAATGTAATAAATTCTGTCCTTCTTTATAGCTGAATAAATCTTATTATGTATATATACAACATTTTTTTTAATCCATTCATGTACTGACAGGCATCTGGACTGGCTTTTGTGAATTGTGCTGCTGTAGTATTCTGATTTGAGTTCTTTTACCAATAAGTTAAAATTGGATCATATGGTAGTTCCAGTGTTTTTTTTTTTTCAATATATATATATATATATTTTTTTTTTGTTGATGGATTTTATTGTCTTTATAATAAGGATCAAACCCAGTGCCTAATGCATGCCAGGCTAGTACGCCACCACTGAGCCACAACCCTAGCTCCCATAATTCCAGGCTTAGTCTTTTGAGAAATCCCCATTACTGTTTTCCAAATTGGTGGCACTAATTTGCTGTCGCACCAACAATGTCTGTTTTTCCCAATATCCTTGCCAGCATTTATTATTGTGTATGTTCTTGATAATTCCATTCTGAATAGAGTGAAATGAAATCTTAGTGTAGTTTGGTTTGCATTTCCCTGATTGATAAAGATGTTGAACATTTTTAAATACATTTATTGACCCTTTCAGTTTCTTTTCATGAAAAAATTCTATTTAGAACTCTTTTTGCCCATTTATTAATTGGCCCTTTATGGGTGTTTTTTTTTTTTTTTTTTTTTTGGTGTCAAGTTTTTTTTGTATATTCTGGATATTAATCACCAATCATAGGATTAGCTAGCCAAAATTTTGTCTTGGTTCCTTTGCTGTGCAGAAGTCTTTTAGGTTGGTGGCCTTCTACTTATTGGTTCTTGGTTTTATTTTGTGGGCTTTAAGAGTCTTATTGAGGAAGTTGGTGCCTGCACCTAGAATAGGAGTGTTGACCCTGTGATTTTTTTTTAGTAATTGCAAGGTTTCTAGTCTAATTCCTAAGTTTTTAATTCATTCTAATTTGACTTTTGTGCAAGGTGAAAGATGGGGATCTGCCGCAGTCTGGCTGGGCACAATTCAGGAGCCACTTGTCAAAAGAAACTAACTTTATTTTTAGAACTACACACGATAAATAAAACAGCTCCTCAGGAAAAAACCCTCAGAGCCCAACTGCCACCACCAGCTTCCCACACGCCACACACCCCAACAACCTCTTCCTCCCACAATCCTCCTGCTCTTGAGGCCGATTGGCTGGGTCGCATGGGCGGAGCCAAGAAAGTCCCCTAATGAGCAGCTCCGTGGTCTGAAAGGGCAGGGAAACAGCCCAAAGAGCATCACCGCAGAGGAGCCAATCAGCTAGATGTTGCTGGGGCCGCTATGAGCCAATCATCAGCTGGCAGTCTGAAAGTTTGCTGGGGCCCCTTCAGCTCATTATCTTTAAGAGAATTATTAAATATGATGAAAAGGAAAGGTGAAAGTAAACAAACAGATCTGTTAACCTCCTTTTTTGTTCACATTTTAAAACAATCTTCAACAGCTGTTTACCCAATTTAAACCATTTAAATCACGTGAATAAAAAAAAAATTATTTGGATCCATTTTTTCATGAGCGCTCATCATATATGACATACGGACATACGTACATTCAAACACAAAACACAAGTGTGCACACATAATACATACGACACATAACATAATAGTAAAGGTCTTATAACTTTTTACAGGTGAAATCTCCATTGCAATGTTTAAAAACTCTATAGTCAAAAAATAGAACTGATCAGCAAAACATTAACCTAGGTCTGTATGAGCTCAAAAAAAAAAAAAAACATGGGAAAGGGCAATAATAAAATAGATATTGAAAAAAGCATTCTGGTTCTGTCGAAGATGTAAGAATAACCAAACTGGAGTTCTGGATATCACATCTTCTTTTTGGTCTGTAGAAATCGCTTTAGTTAATCTGTCTGGAATCCAAATCAGCTGCTGTTCTCCCTGTGGAAACACATAAACAGACCCCCGATTCCAGGCAATCACTGGGTCAGGACCTTAGTTAATCTCTCTGGAATCCAAATCGGCTGCTGTTCTCCCTGTGGAAACACACAAACAGACCCCCGACTCCAGACAATTACTGGGTCAGGACCTTTCCATTGTCCTGTTAGAATATCCTTCCAAAGTACCTTAGGCTTATATACATTTTTTGGACACATATGCCTTTCCGCAGCACTAAGCCCTGATGAATCCAAATTTTAAAAGTTTAGAGTAAAAAGGGTTATTTTAAGTTTATCTTTGGGGAATATATACCCCTTCCCAATTCCTTCTTTTTGCTTTAATAAGTACATTTTAATAGTTTGATGAGCGCTTTCAACTATGCCTTGTCCCTATGGATTGTATGGGATTCCTGTTATATGAGTAATGCCAAATGATGAGCAAAATTGTTTAAAAGAGGTAGAAGTATAACCAGGGGCATTATCTGTTTTTAACTGTTTTGGAACGCCCACAGTGGCAAAATTTTGTAAGCAATGAGCTATAACATCTTTAGTTTTTTCTCCGGCATGAAGGGAGCCCATCAAAAATCCGGAAGAAGTATCAACTGTAACATGCAAATATTTTAATTTTCCAAATTCTGGCAAGTGTGTGACGTCCATCTGCCAAATATGGTTAGGTATCAATCCTTTAGGATTGACTCCAAGATTAACTTGTGGTAAAAAGGTCACACAATTTTGACATTGTTTTATTATTTGTCTAGCTTGTTCCTTAGTTATTTTAAAATGCTTTTGTAAAGTATTAGCATTGACATCGAACTTTTTATGAAAATTTATAGCTTCTTCTAGTGTAGAGAAAATATGTATGTCATGTGTAGTTTTATCTGCTAAATCATTGCCCAAACTAAGGGCTCCAGGCAATCCTGTATGTGCCCTGATATGTCCTATAAAGAATGGATCTTTTCTGTCCCAGATTAGACTTTGTATAGTGGAAATCAAAAAGAAAATAGTAGAGGAAGGGGAAATCCTACCAGCATCTTCAAGGGATACTATAGCATTAACTATATACTGACTATCGGAAAATAAATTAAATACAGAATTTTTAAACATCACAAAAGCCTGTAATACTGCCTTAAGCTCTACCTTTTGAGCTGATTGTTTGGGTACTAAAAATGTAAAAGTTTGATCAGGTGTAACTATTGCTGCTGTACCATTATTTGATCCATCAGTGAATATATTTGGAGCATTCCCGATAGGTGTTTTTCTTGTCATTTTTGGAAAAATTACAGGATGCGATGACCAAAAAGACAATAAAGGATTAGACGGTAAGTGGTTATCAAATGAAACATTAGATTTGCACATGGTTATTGCCCAAGTATTTAACTCATTAGCTAACTCATCAATTTGATCCATAGTATATGGAGTAATAATTTTATTGGGAGAAATTCCAAACACTCCCTTTGCTGCTTTTATTCCTTTGAGTATTAATTGTCCTACAGCCTCAGGATACCTAGTAAGAATAGTGTTAGGAGAATAAGATAAATGTATCCATAATAATGGGCCCTCTTGCCAAAATACTCCTGTAGGAATATTGTTTGTTGGTAGTACAATAAATAATAAAGGCAAACTTATATCAATTCTATCCAAATGCATATTTTCCATATATTTTTCAATGATTTTTAATGCTTTTCTTGCTTCAGGTGTTAACATTCGGGGTGAATTTGGATCTGATGGACCTTTTAGGATATCAAATAAAGGTCCCAACTCTCCTGTTGGTATACCTAGATAAGGCCTTATCCAATTTATGTCTCCTAATAACTTTTGAAAGTCATTAAGTGATTTGAGTTGATCTACTCGTATTTGAATATTTGGTGGACGGACCATGGTTGAGGATAATAGAACTCCTAAATAATTAATTGGAAAATTTAATTGTACTTTATCTATTGCTATCTCTAGATTATAATTTTTTAATAAGTTTGTAAGTGTGGCATAACATTCTAGCAATGTGTTTTTAGTTTTGTGTGCTAATAGTACATCATCCATATAGTGAAATATTTGTAGTTCAGGATTTTGATTTCTAAGTGGCTGGATTGCTTTGTTAACATAAATTTGACACGTAGTTGGGCTGTTAGCCATCCCTTGAGGGAGTACTTTCCATTCATATCTCTGATCAGGACCTTCATGATTCAGTGCAGGGATAGTAAATGCAAAACGTGGACTATCCTCAGGATGAATTGGAATTGAAAAAAAAACAATCTTTAATATCTATAACTAAAACATACCAAGTTTTTGGCAAAGCAGACAATTGAGGAATCCCTGATTGAGCAGGTCCCATAATAACCATCTCATTATTAATGGCTCTTAAATCTTGCAATAATCTCCATTTACCAGATTTCTTTTTGATGACAAAAATGGGAGTATTATGGGGAGATACAGAAGGTTGTATATGTCCTTCTGCTAATTGTTGTTTGACCAGATAATGGGCTGCTAGTATCTTTTCTTTAGTCAGGGGCCACTGAGGAACCCATACTGGTCTTTCTGATTTCCAAGTAATTTTTATTGTCTCAGTGGCCCTTTCTGAAAATCCAACCCATGTCTGTCTGTTCCTTGATCTATTTGTATTGATGCTGCTATACCTTGTTCTTGTTTTCCTAATCTTTTTCCTTTCCTAAAACTTTGTCTAGTCATAATAGTGGGTGCATTTTGGTTGATGTTATTTGTTAATGTCAAACCTAATTGATCTAGGACATCTCGTCCCCATAAATTTATAGGAAGATGATCCAATACTTATGGCTGTATAGTTCCTTCACATCCTTCAGGATCCTTCCAATCTAATACCATTGCACTTCTATGGCGATTAGTCGCCACTCCTAGGCCTCGAAGCGTTTGAGTGGCTTGTTGTAATGGCCAATGTTTTGGCCATTCTTGACGAGAGATGATGCTAAGGTCTGCACCTGTATCCAGTAGCCCATTAAATTCATGTCCTTGAATATTTAGTTTTAGCATGGGGCGAGAATCTAAATTTAAAGACAGCATAGCCCAATCTACACCTGTGGAGCCTAATCCCTTGGAACCTCTTTCTATAGCACAACTGGAAAATTTATCATGTAGGCTTGGTATTATTAGTAACTGTGCTATTCTATCTCCTGGTGAAATTACTGATATACCATTTGGAGAATTGGCTATAATTTTTATTTCACCTTCATAATCGGGATCAATTACCCCAGGACTTATCATAAGTCCTTTTAGAGTAGAAGAGTTGCGTCCCAATAATAAGCCTACTATTCCTTTGGGAAGAGGTTCTTTCACCCTTGTGGGAATGATTTGAACTCCCATCTCTGGAGTTAGTACTGATCTGGCGGAGGCGCAGATGTCCAACCTTGCGCTCTCTCTGGTTTGTCTGATGAGGGATCTGATGGACAATGTGTCCTGGGCACTACCCTGATGGGGTTGCTGGGTTCCTCCAGTGCTCTGTATATTTGTGGTTTTGGGCCCCGGAGCATTGGGCCCTCCTGTCCATTTTTTGGCAATGGAGCCCAATGCCTTTCTCCACGATATCGTGGATAAACACTTGGTCCTTGTTCGTTTTTTGATAATGAAGTACCCTCTATGGTGGTTTGAGAATGGCATCGTGGGCAAATACCCGGTATTCTACTCCTTTGATACCTAGTTTTGTTAAACCCTCCTCCTATGGGGCAATTCCTTTTAAAATGTCCTGTTTGTTCACAATTGTAGCATGTTCTTGGCCTGGAATCTAAAGCCTGTTTTACTGCAGCTGCCACAATTTGCCCTTGTTCATTAATGTCTCTGGCATCTAAAGCCTGTTTTACTGCAGCTGCCACAATTTTCCCTTGTTCATTAATGTCTCTGGCATCTAAAGCCTGTTTTACTGCAGCTGTCATGACTTGCTCTTGTTCATTAATGTCTCTACATAATTTAATATATGTGTTTAAATCTTCATGTTTCCATGGTCTAATGATATCTCTGCACCAACGATTCGCTTGGTCATAAGCCAGTTGTTTTATTAATGGCATTGCTTGTTCTGTATTCCCAAAAACTCTGGTAGCTGTTTGAATAAGCCTATCTACAAATTCAGCATAAGATTCATTAGTTCCTTGTATTATCTTAGATAATTGACCTTGTAAACCTCCATGTCCTTGTAAAGTCTTCCATGCCTTAACTGCATCTACAGCAATTTGTAAATATACACCAGGATCATATGCAATTTGTTGCTGCTGATCCTCATAAGGTCCCTTTCCTAACAACATATCTAGATTTCTCTGAGGATAACCAGCTGCTGCATTTCGCCTAGCCGTCTCCTTGCAAAATTCCTCATTGGCAACCTTCCATAACAGATATTGTCCTCCATTTAGCACAGCTTTACACATATTAGCCCAATCTGCTGGCGTCATGTTCAAGTTGGTAATGGATTCGACCAAGCTTACAGTGAAGGGTGCTTGAGGACCATAGGTTGTTACAGCCTCTTTTAGCTGCTTCACTGTTTTGAAATTTAAAGTATGGTAAATTCGCTGCCCTCCTACCTCAAATACAGGGCATGTTAATACTTGAGATCCTGTCTCAGGATCTGAACTATCCACTGCGGGGGCCTCAGCATATGGAAGTGGCCTTGTCAGTTGGACACTTACGTCCTCTGGTGATAGAAAGGTTTTAGTAGCAGTCTCCTTTTGTAACTTTCCCCCTGATGGCTTTTTCTGCTCTAAACTTTCTTTCTCTGTCTGATTAGCTCGAAAGACCTTCTCTTTTATTTGAATCTTTTCCTCTTTCTGACTAACTTGAGAGACCTCCTCTTTTACTTGAATCAATATGTCTTCTCCTTCCTCTACCTTTGTCTGAATTGAAGGCTTTGGACTAAGAAAACCAGATACCAATGCCCACAATGCCAATGTGCCAGCTGGCAGAGTTCCTGGGCTGTTCTTTTGTATTCTTTTAAAATCTTCACCATGATGGTTCCATTGTGATATATTTAACAACTCCTCCTTAAAAAGCCATAGGTTACATTTTTGCATTGTATCAACGTATGCCCTGACTGTTCTTGATTTTACTGAGATGCCTTCTTCCTCTAACAATTTACTTAACACTCTTTCAGTTTGTTATTTACTTGTTTCTGATCCCATATTTCTACTATAATACAACCCAACAAGATAACACCAAACAAAACCGAGACAGAATGAAATAAAAATGGAACAACAAAAATTCATTATAGCCTTTCTATCCTCCTTACATGTGCATCCATCCTTTCTCCCTTTCTGTTCCTCAGACGTAAATAGTTTTTCCTCAGAAGTGAGCGGTTTTTCTTCCGTCTCACTCATCTCCAGGGACAGGCAACTTAAAACAAAAATGAAGCAAAACAAAAGAGGAATCTTAAAATGGCTCCCCATCCTCTCGCCCTGCCCTCAGGGGAGAGCAGTTTACTTACCCTCAGTCGCTCCCCGTGCGAGCCACCAATTGCCGCAGTCTGGCTGGGCACAATTCAGGAGCCACTTGTCAAAAGAAACTAACTTTATTTTTAGAACTACACACGATAAACAAAACAGCTCCTCAGGAAAAAACCCTCAGAGCCCAACTGCCACCACCAGCTTCCCACACGCCACACACCCCAACAACCTCTTCCTCCCACAATCCTCCTGCTCTTGAGGCCGATTGGCTGGGTCGCATGGGCGGAGCCAAAAAAGTCCCCCAATGAGCAGCTCCGTGGCCTGAAAGGGCAGGGAAACAGCCCAATGAGCATCACCGCAGAGGAGCCAATCAGCTAGATGTTGCTGGGGCCGCTGTGAGCCAATCATCAGCTGGCAGTCTGAAAGTTTGCTGGGGCCCCTTCATCTCATCAGCTGGCAGTCTGAAAGTTTTCTGGGGCCCCTTCGGCTGTGGCTCTCAACAGGGATCTAATTCCATTTTAGTACATAAAAATATCCAATTTTTCCCAGCACTATTTGTTAAAAAGATTCTTTTACTCAATTTTATTTTTGGTCCCCTTGGTAAATAAGTATCAGAAGCTATAAGTATGTGGGTTTATCTCTATGCATTCTATTCTGTTCCACTGTTTTCACATCTATTTTGATGCCATACCATTCTGGTTTTGGTATGATATTTTGTAGTATAATTTCAGATCAGATATTATAATGCTTGTTGCATCACTCTTTTTTTCTGAATTGCTTTGGCTATTCTGGATCTCTTCATATAATTTTAAGGTTCTTTTTGACTAGGTCTGTGAAGAATGTCATTGGGATTTTGATGGACATTATATGAATGTATATATTGCTCTTGGTAGTATGGCCATTTTCACAAAATTAATTTTATCTTATCCAAGTTTATGGAATGACTTTCTGTCTTCTAAGGGGTATCTTCGATTTTTTTCTTCTGTGTTACGTAATTTTCATTAGAGATCTTTCAGCTTCTTGGTTAGATTAATTACCAAGTATTTTATTTATTCATTTTTTGGGGGAGTTATTGAAATGTGGATGGGTTTCTCATGTCTTTTAAGCCGGAGTTGCTATTTAATTTTCTTCTCTCTCGCCCGCGTGTTCTCTCTCTCTCTCTCTCTCTCTCTCTCTCTGTCTCTCACTGTCTTATTCTATGTTTAATTTATGTTTTAGTTGTCATTGGACCTTTATTGTATTTATTTTTATGAGGTGCTGACAAGGGGCTCAGAAGTTCACAGTCTGCAGAAGTTCACATAAAAGCAGTTTTTCTTTCACTGTTCTAGGCAAGTTAACCCTTCAAGGACTGCCGAAGTCTGGCTGGGCACAATTCAGGAGCCACTTGTCAAAAGAAACACCCTTTATTTTTAGAACCACACACACTGCACCACACAGCTCTTCAGGAAAAACCCTCAGAGCCCAACTGCCACCACCGGCTTCCCACAAACCTCTCCGCCTCCCCCACTCCTCCTGCTCTTTGAGGCTGATTGGCTGGGTCACGTGGGCAGAGCCAAAAAAAGTCCCCCAATGAGCAGCTCTGTGGTCTGAAAGGGTGGGGAAACAACCCAATGAGCATCACTGCAGAGGAGCCAATCAGCTGGCAGCTGGAAGTTTGCTGGGGCCCCTTCAACTGTGTCTCTCAACAAAGGACAGCACTGAGAAGGGGAGAGCTTCCCCCCAGCCCAGCTCTCCCAGCTGTTGCTATAAAGCCCAAATTGGTGACTTCTCTTATCTTAGAAATGTTGACATCTCTGTGAAGCTCCAGCTAAAGGCCAGAGACCGTGTTTACACATTTCTACAAACTACTATACTGGATATATATTTGTGAAAAATTTGTAAGGAAGTGTCCAGAATTTGGAGTGCTGATTTCTTCTCAGCCAGTGGCCAAGTAAAATAGGGCACTGTAGTGCTCACCTAGCACTTGCAAGGCCCTGGGTTCGACCCTCAACACTACATTAAACATAAATAAATAAAGGTATTATATCCAACTACAACTAAAAAATATCTTTTTAAAAAATTTATTCTAATTTATGGTTGTTGATTAGAATATTGGTTTACTTTTTAAAAAACTATTTTTTTTTTTTTTAGTTGGACACAATACCTTTATTTTTGTGGCTTTATATGTGATGCTGAGGATCGAACTCAGGGCCTCGCACGCAAGAGACAAAACACTTTACTGCCAAACCACAACCCCAGCCCCCTTGATTTACTTTAATTTAATATATTATTGATACAGTGTGGCTTGGAATTCTTATATCTTTCTATTTGTGTTCATTGTTTTGCTTTTCTTGCCTTCTGTGTAAATCTGAAACTTTTTGCTGTTTTGTTGTGCTCTCAGCTTTTGTTCCTGGTTTGTTTTGTTTGGTAATGTCATAGGTTAAAATTTTCAGCCTAGGCACTATTAACATGTAGGGCATGTTAGATATTTAGCAGCATCCCTAACTTCAACCTTCGAAATGCTGGAATTACCACCCATCTTCAAATGTGACAATTAAAAATGTCTCTAGTTGGGCCCAGTGTTGTCAATCCTGTAATGTCCATGGGAAGCCGATGTTGGAACATCACAAGTTTTGAGGCCAGTCTGGGCAACTCATTGAGAACGTTTCACAAAATAAAAAGCTTGGGAGACTGAGGCAGGAGGACCATGAGTTCAGAGACAGCTTCAGCAGCCGTGAGGTGCTAAGCAACTTAGTGAGACCTTATCTCTAAATAAAATACAAAATAGGGCTGGCTCAGAAGTCGAGTCCCTAAGTTCAATCCCTGGCACCGAAATAAATAAATAAATAAATAAATAAATAGGGGTAAAACTCAGGGATGTTCACCCTGGATTCAATTTCTAATGCCATAAAAATAAAAAAGAAAGGAAGGAAGAAGGGGTGAGAGGGAAGGAGGGAAGGATAAGAAGGAAGGGAATGAATAAGACAAAAATATCTCTAAACATTATGTCCTTGGTGGAAAACTCTTCTATGATTGAGACTCACTGCTTTATATTATTTCATGGTGCATATTTCAAATATTATACTGAATATTAAAAATTATTTTTTAATTTTCTGTTTAAATACTTTTAAGCAATAAGATTTTATTTTATTTCCTGTTCCCTCAGGACTGGCGGGACTGTAGGAAGATTGCTTTTTGGCAAAGAAAGCACTGGGGAAACTACTGAGTGGGCTCCTTTTGTAGAATTATTCTCTTAAACTCATCTGTTTGTCCTCTCCCAGTAGCATGTCATCGTTTGGGGATACATGTAGATCAAGGCTGTTCCACTCAGCCTGGTGGTGAAAAAAGAGCAGAAAGGAAGACACCATCGTGCTACAATCCCTTTGGCAGGCATATTTTATCACCTCCCAATAGCATGAAGGTGGGGACTAAGTGTTAAACACATTGGCCTTTAGAGAACATTACATATACAAATTATATTACTTAGCAGTAAGATTGTTGAAAATCTGCTGTGATATTGAGGTAGACAGGCATGTTACCCAAGGAACAATGGGTCTGGCTTATGGGTTTCTGGTAGTGGTGGCTGAATTAATGCTATTTCAGACTGTGGAAAAGTCCACAGGGTGATAGAACTGTAGGTAAGTTGCTGGGTGGTTTGACTGCTACTTAAGCAGGGTCTTCTTTCTTAAAATAGCCTTCCAAACATCTTGGATTTCACTGGGATTTTGAAAGCTCCCATAAAAACACATTTTTTTTTTTTTCCTGTAAATGGTTGCCAGGTTATTGTTGCTTTAGGATTATTTGTCCCCATACATTATCAGAGTTATTTTGGGCCTATATTTTCTCCTGCAAGTAATAGGTAGTTTGCTGAGGAATGTAACATATCCTGTCTACGTAAGCCAGCAGACTGCAGGTAAATTGCTTCTTGGAATGTAAAAAGGTCAGCATAGTGGGCCCAGTTTATAAAATTATTCGTATCGTTTTTTTGTTTTGTTTTGTTTTGTTTTTAAAGAGAGAGAGAGAGAACTTTTAGTTTTCGGCAGACACAACATCTCTGTATGTGGTGCTGAGGATTGAACCCAAGCCGCATGCATGCCAGGCGAGCGTGCTTCTGCTTGAGCCACATCCTCAGCTCGAATTATTCATATCTTAACCTTATGTTTCCACTGTCCTCATCTATTTGTCCCCTAATATTATTCTTCTTATTTTGCACCCCTTCCTCTACTCCTCTGGTCTTTTTTTTCTTGTTGGTCTACTTTTAGTTTTCATAAGATCTTCCCGTTCCCTGCCATTCCATCCAATTTCCCCCCCTTCTTCCTCTTAAAATTCCAACTATGAAAGAAAACACAATCTTTGACTTTCAGAATTTGGCTTATTTTGCTTTGCCTAATGCTTTCAAATTCTTCTTTGATGTTAGTGTAAAATGGTAATAATAGATTGAGTTGAGTAATGTTCTTTTGGGGGAAAAGAGTTTATAAAAGAGTGGTACTTATACTTTAAATGATTGCTATAGCATTTTCTGTTAAGCCATTTGTGCTAGAATTTTCTTTGGTTGGAGAAGTAATTTAGTCTCTTCAGTTGCAGATTTATTCAGATTATTGATTTCTATTTATGTTAATTTTGGTAGTTTATGTCTTCCTGGGGATTAATTAATCTCATTTAGGTTATTTATTGACATATGGTTGTTCATATTAATGCTTTACCATCTCTTTTATTTCTGGGTTGATATTGGTATTTTCCTCTAATTTGAAATTTTGATTTAATTGATTTTTCTCTGTTATCTATACCTTATTGAGTTGTTGTTGTTACTATTATTATTATTATTTGGTACTGGGGATGGAACCCAGGGGCACTCAATCACTGAGTCTCGTCCACACTATTTCATATTTTATTTAGAGATAGGCTCTCACTAAGTTGCTAAGTACCTCCCCATTGCTGAGACTGGCTTTGAACTCGAGATCTTCTTCTTTCAGCCTCCCTAGCTGGGATTACAGATATAACTCAGCACCCTACTTGATTTTTTTTGCTTTCCTACATATTTCATTTTTTTCCTTGCTTTGGTTTAGTTTGTTTTTTTAATTTAAAATTTATTTCTGTTAGTGTTTTAATGTGGTTAATTAGGATAATCTTGTGTTTCTTCCTTCTAGGAACTCATATTTCTGGCTATAAGTTGTCCTTGTAGTATTGCTATAGGTGCTTCCATCAATCTTGGTAGGTTGTGTTTTTGTTTTCTTTCTTATCATAGTACTTTCTGATTTCTCTTTTGTTCTTTGATCTACTGGAAATTTGTAATATATGCATATTTTTCACATATTTGTGATTTTTCTCTTCTGTGATTACAAATGTGTTCCATTGTGATTGTAAGAGATAGTTGTTCTGAATTTAATAGTTTGAAACAATTAAGTCTTGTTTTATGGGCTATTATATAGTCTACCCTCCAAAAAAATGTTTTTTGTGAACTTGAAAAGAATGTGTATTCTATTGCTGAGAGGAATGCCTGTACATTCTGTCAGGTCTGTTTGGCTTACCGTTTTTCAATCCTCTGTGTTTATAATGCTTTTTTACTTATTGTTCTATGCATGAACAATATAGCATTTGGGAAGAGTTTGTGAGAGTTAGTAGTAGTAGTGGTGGTGCTAATTCTTAATTTTTTATATATATATATATATATATATATATATATATATATATATATATAAATTCATCAGTGAAGTTATGTGGAAGTATTTATTACTGTTGATTGTCAAATTCACATTGTAGTTTTGTAAGTTCTATCATTTTGAAGGTATTTAAGCAATCAATGAAACTATATGTGTCAGTGCATATTCATCCTCTTCATTTTTGTGTTTTTTCAGATTTCCATTTTGCATTTTCTCAAAATTGTGAATTTCTCATATATGACCCAGTGTGTTCCATTATGACTGGAAAGCAGAACATTGTCTGATAGAGAGTAATGGTTGTTCCTTTCTTTGCTGCATTGTATTCCTAGGGTGTATTTGTGAGTGTGTGCATGCACATTCTTTCTATATTTTGTTTAAACTTTAGTATTTGGTTAGAAAGTAAAATATTTAAATTACTATACTTTTTGCCTGTGGTTATAGATAACAGGCTTTTTCTCTCTTATTCTCTCACCACTGTCCATCCTTCCATGGCCTGGCTTGAAATCTTTTGCAGGGCTCTTCTTAACAGACATAAGAGAATCTAGGGATTTCAACTGAGTGTCATATTTTGAGTCTTAAGGTACTTGGACCTTTCCACTTTAAATTCTGGCTATAAGTTGTCCTTGTAGTATTGCTATAGGTGCTTCCATCAATCTTGGTAGGTTGTGTTTGCCGACTCCGACCAGCAGAGTCGAACAAAAGAAAAACAAGGACCTGGCGGAACTGTAACAGGTTTTATTGAAGGCGCAACAAGAGGAACCCGGTACCAAGAAAGTGCGTAGTATAAATAGGACATAGGAGCCAATCACAGAGAAGGTCATATCTCAACTTTGTGGACACATAATAGGGAAGACAGGAAGCATTTACTGGGCCTGAGCTCTTGGCCAATGGGGTGGACTTCCTGGTACAGGCACAAACTTGTTTACGCCGAAGGCGGCTGATTTGGCCCAAAACCAAGCCCCATCTTTCCTTGGGCAGGGGACAGCCCTCGGCCACAGGAACTGTCCCCGACAGTGTTTTTGTTGTTGGCTTGAACAGGTCTTAAACTAATTTCTATACAAATGGTATTTCCTTCTATATCTAATGATAACTAGCTTTCTGTTTACCATGTGAGATGAAGTTTTTTGTAAGAAATTAAGATAGTTGGTTTTATAAAATGTTTTTATTATTATAAATATTAACTTATTACTTGTATAAATTAAATGATTTAAGAAAAATATTAAGTGAATTATAATTGATTTTTGGATATTTAAAATGTGTTAGAATTATAGTTTTAAAAGTTTGAAAGATGGGGGCTGGGGATGTGGCTCAAGCGGTAGCGCGCTCGCCTGGCATGCTTGCAGCCCGGGTTCGATTCTCAGCACCACATACAAACAAAGATGCAAAAAAAAAAAAAGTTTGAAAGATGGAATTGGGAGAGAGAAGATATTCTAGGCAAAAACATTTTGGGAAGCAGAGACATAACTTATATAATTTGTATTTTTAAAGAAATAATAAACTAGTATGACAAAGAATTGCAAACATTATGTGGGTTACCCTATATTTTTATGACATAGTGTTTAAGTATGCACTGACAACTATCTGATATAATTTTCCAAAGGTAATTATTTGTTAAAGAATTTGTGGGTTATACACGCTTATGATTTTTTTTAACGAATTAACATTAGTTTAAATGATGTTAACTTAATGACCTAATATATTCATGAGTATACATGTTTCCTGTGAAAAAAATACTTTCTCAGGCCATCACCTTTTAAAGAATAATCTCTTGACAATTGAAATAGTGACATTTATTGGATCATCATTGTTCTCTAAGCAGAATAATTGTTTTTTTAAATGGTTTTTTATTTTTATTTTATTTTTAAAATAATTTTTTATTTTAAATTTAATTTTTTTACTTTAAATTCAATTTAAATTATTTAAAAATAAAATATTTTTGTAATAAACCCTAGGGTACTTTGCCCATATCCCTTTGTTATTTTTTCATATCCCTTTGTTATTGCTTTATGAACATTGAGCACTTAAGAACTGTCTTTGGCAGGCAGCTACTATAGGATAATTAGCATCACCGCCTCTTCCTTTAAGGAATATCAAAGATGGTAGTCACCTCTGGGGATGAATACTCTAGCTTTCCAACCCTACATTAGGGTCTCTGAGTAGAATTCCATACTGTCACACAAAATCCCCAGACTAACTATAACAGGATAACTCAGTAATGAACTTTTGGGGGGCTCACTTCCTTCACTGTCTGATAAAAATACTATCCTGATTTACTCTTAAAAACATTTATAACTAGAAATCAAGGCAAAAGTTTAAAAAGTTGTCATAGTAGGAACTAAATAAAAATTTACATTTAATGTTTCAATGAATGGCTTGACTATATTTGGAATTGTGGAATTTTTCTCTTATTTGGTCTTAAAGTCACTTTGTGAAGAGTAACTGCATAGTCTAGCCTTGCTATAATAGTAGTAGTCCAGGGAAGGTACTTGTAGATGCTTATATTGTGCCATTTATAGAATATTTGTTTTTTTCCAATGGATAGCCTGTTGCATAGGTTTATGACTCATGACCAGGTAACTCTATCAAAGTAAAATTGTTTTTACTGGTTAGGTACTTCTGGCTTTTTTGACCTGTGTGAAGTTTATTTCTACCAAGATAGTTGTTCTCTAGGAGAGCTTTGATCAAGAGAGAGTTAGGCTTGGGCTTATAAGTCAAGTGAGAGACAGGAGGCCACATGAAATAACAGAAGCAGCTTATTACTTACTGATTCAAGAGAAAAGAAGGCAGCATATTTGTTAGGGCAAACAGGAAGAAAGGAACAATCTGACACATGTACTTAACCAACCGGTGAACATCAAGTGAGAGCCAGTGAAAGTGAAGAAACTATGGGCCAAAGTCTGTTGGGGATCAGACCTTGCCCAAGATGGTTGCTTTAGGAGAGATCTAGGTTACAGAAAAAGGCAGGAATTCTGAAATGTCATACAATAGCTGAGAGGTTTTCCTACATAATGTGTAAAATTATGTGGAGTTTAAGAGACAATCGGGTGAATCAGCTAGGTTCTATCTAGCTGTCCTTTAGGGAAGTGATCACCAGGATCAAGATGTGAGGAGATGGAACATAGCGAATTGTATCATTGGTGGCTAAGTCCTATATGAGAAAGTTATAAAATGGATGGGGTAGAGCAGTATAAAATTATTAATAATTTAGTTCAGTAAATCTATATATGCACTGTAAACAGTGATATTAAAAAATCAATTAGCTATGTGACTTTGGGGAGTTAATTTGTTTTTAATTCTAAAATAACATTAACATTTAATAATATTGAAAAGAAAGTTGATTTCAATTTGAAAAGTAGAAATAATCAGAGAAAGGTGTAGACAATAGAAAAGTACAATCTAAAGATTTTCTTATTCCTGAATGTCTCTTTTGGATTTCTTTCAGAGAGTTCTATTTTTTTTTTTTTTTTTTGTTAGAATGGGTTGATTGAAAAGAAATCAAAATACTTTCCCAGTTGCATGACTTTGGCGTTATATGTTTGATTCAGTGTTTGTGGTTTTTTGTTTTTTTTTAATTAATTTTTATTGTAGGTTGTTCAAAACATTACATAGTTCTTGATATATCATATTTCACACTTTGATTCCAGTGGGATATGAACTCCCATTTTTACCCCGTATACAGATTGCAGAAGCACATCAGTTGCACATCCATTGATTTACATATTGCCATCCTAGTGTCTGTTGTATTCTGCTGCCTTTCCTATCCTCTACTATCCCCCCTCCCCCCTCCCCTCCCCTCTTCTCTCTCTACCCCCTCTACTGTAATTCATTTCTCCCCCTTATATTTTTCCCCCTTTCCCCTCACTTCCTCTTGTATGTAATTTTGTATACCCCTGAGGATCTCCTTCCATTTCCATGCAATTTCCCTTCTCTATCCCTTTCCCTCCCACCTCTCATCCCTGTTTAATGTTAATCTTCTTCTCATGCTCTTCGTCCCTACTCTGTTCTTAATTACTCTTCTTATATCAAAGAAGACATTTGGCATTTGTTTTTAAGGGATTGGCTAGCTTCACTTAGTATAATCTGCTCTAATGCCATCCATTTCCCTGCAAGTTCTATGATTTTTCATTTTTTAATGCAGAGTAATACTCCATTGTGTATAAATGCCACATTTTTTTTATCCATTCGTCTATTGAAGAGCATCTAGGTTGGTTCCACAGTCTTGCTATTGTGAATTGTGCTGCTATGAACATGGATGTAGCAGTGTCCCTATAGTGTGCTCTTTTTAGGTCTTTAGGGAATAGACCGAGTAGGGGAATAGCTGGGTCAAATGGTGGTTCCATACCGAGCTTTCCAAGAAATCTCCATACTGCTTTCCAAATTGGCTGCACCAATTTGCAATCCCACCAGCAATGTACAAGTGAACCCTTTTCCCCACATCCTCACCAGCACTTGTTGTTGTTTGACTTCCTAATGGCTGCCAATTTTACTGGAGTGAGATGGTATCTTAGGGTGGTTTTGATTTGAATTTCTCTGACTGCTAGAGATGGTGAGCATTTTTTCATGTACTTGTTGATTGATTGTATGTCCTCCTCTGAGAAATGTCTGTTCAGGTCCTTGGTCCATTTGTTGATTGGGTTATTTGTTATCTTATTGTCTAATTTTTTTAGTTCTTTGCAATGCACTTTAAATATGTAGTAGATATAAAACTTTTAATACAAGTTCCTTTGCTTTTTCAGAATGCTGCCTTTTTATATGGTCTTGGTTTGGTCTACTTCTATTACAATGCATTTCACTGGTAAGTTGACTTATTCCAGGATTTTCAAATAAATTGTAGTATGTGTCATAACACAAAATATTTTAATACCCATAAGAATCGTTTCAGAAGAATCATTTTTACCTTTCTTCCAACCGCTTATATAGATAGGAACATTGGCCAATAACTGGTAACTAAATTATAAATTCTTGGTGGCAACCTGGTTATAAACTTTCAATATCCTACTGGTAATAACAATTCAGCATTGAGTATTACCTATGAATATAATCAATTGAGGATTAACTATGATCCTACTTTCTGCCTTTTAGAATTGTAAGAGTTCAAAGGAAAATAAATTGGAGCCTCCCATTGTGGTGCACACCTGTAATCCCAGTGGCTCAGAAGGTTGAGGCAGGAGGATCTCAACTGCAAAACCAGCCTCAGCAACAGTGAGGCAAAGAGCAATTCAGTGTGATCCTGTCTCTAAATACAAAATAGGACTGGGGTTGTGGCTTAGTGATCAAGTGCTCCTGAGTTCAGTCCTGGGTATCAACAGAATAGAAAAGAAATCAGTTTATGACCAAGAATTGCAAACCTGTTATGTAGGCTATATATATCCTGTATTATTTGTAACATAGTTCTTAAATATGTACTGACAACTGTTTGATATAGTGTACCAAAGGTAAATATTTAACTCAGGAAGCTTCTAGTTTCTTCTTTCCTTATTTGGAGAGTTGTTTATTATGTCAGCTCTGGAATTTTGTTAAGAATTTGTGGATTATCAATGCTTATGATTTTTTCCGTGAATTAACATTGTTTTACGTGATAGTACATTTTTATGTGGTTAGCTATATTTAAAACCAAGAATAGTTTGGGACCACTTTCAAGTTTCTGATAATTCTTAAAAGATCCTATTTATAGCATTCACAATTCTGAACATTTAGAACAATAGGAGATCTTAGTTTTAATGTTTAATTTTGGGATAAGGAAAATGGGATGTATTATTTATTTATTTATTTATTTATTTTTTAGTTCTCGGCGGACACAACATCTTTATTTGTATGTGGTGCTGAGGATCGAACCCGGGCCGCACGCATGCCAGGCGAGCGCGCCACCGCTTGAGCCACATCCCCAGCCCCAGTTTTTATTCAGTGTTATTTAGACATTTATTTAGTAGCACACACAGGTCTGTTAGGAGTTTAGATTACAATGTAAACTTGAGTCTTGGATTTATAACAAAGGTGATGGCATTATATTGTTGTGAAAGTAAGAATGGTCCTTTCCACCAATTACACTAGACAACAGGAATCCTATGTTGGGTGGCTGGAGCAGTCAACCCTGTTCTGTATCATACCTATTTAAAATTCCCTCCAGGTGGATTATAAATGAAAATATAAAAAGCCCCCTCCTCCAAAAATCTTCTATAAGTATAGTTATATGGAACAACAGAACTAATACCCTCACTGTCTCACCTTTTCAAGAATTTTCCATTGTCCCTTTCTGTTGCACTGAAAATTTTATGGAACTTTTTAAGTATTGTCAAATAATTGGAAAAAATTAAGTAGAAATTATCCTGAGCTTCCCATTTTCTAAAATTTTTTATAGTACTTATTTATAATTATTTTTATAAAATTGATAATGTCCATTAAAATTAGGCAGCCACCATGTTATCTTTACTGTACATATTAAAAAGTTAATTTCTTGTATTTGTATTTTTTTCAGGGCAATTAAAGCATTTCAGGATGTGCTTTACATTGACCCCAGCTTTTGTCGAGCTAAGGAAATTCATTTACGACTTGGGCTTATGTTCAAAGTGAACACAGATTATGAATCCAGTTTAAAGGTAGGTGATATGAGATTTTCCAGAGATAAAATAATTTTTTATGGCTGTTTGTGTGTAAAAAGTGTTGGAGTTTATGGTAACACTATAGAAATTCAGAAAATTTAGGATATGAACTAAAAGATAAGAAAGGGTGGGTTTTGGGTTATAAAAATTCTAAGACTTGCAAGGTAACTTTTGGTATGTTAAGATTCTTAATCTAATATCTAGTAATAATATACTAATTTTTGTTTTCAAGTTTTAAATAAGTTTGTGATCAGGAGATGGTTGCCAGGTATTGATTTCATTTCAGCGTAAACATTATTGTCTTCTAAGTGATTGCCACCATTGAGAAGAGAATGAATTGATTAGTGATTCTGTATTAATCCTTCATCTTTGATTTCTATAGGTCTTATTAGGAAGCTCCATTCCTTTAACAGTGGCACAAATATGACAGCAAATTTATATAACAGAATTTTCTCTGTGAGGCCTTTGGACTGCCAGTTGATGAGTGTGAAATTATTAGAAAGAAATACTACATTATTGTTCAAATATGTTAATTCTAACATAAGTTTGATTTCTCAAAAAGTGTTTAATTTCCTTGGTTTATGCCATGTTTTTATCTTACAAGGCATTTTATGGAAATAGAACTTCCCTGAAGACAAATTTATTGCTTTTGGAAAGAATTAGAGTTTCTGAAGAAAAAGCATGTTTTGTGAAAAGTATGACTATTAAGAATGTTTGGCCTTTTCCAGGTGTAGATCTTTTGTAGATTATCTTGATTTTAAAGATAGCATGTATATCTTTTTTTATTTAGTAAGATATACTTTGTACTCAGTAACATGAAAATGCCTAATAAATTTTTTTTGATATTCCAATACAAATTTATTTTAAAATATTTTTATTAACATGTATATGAATTGTACATATTCAGGGGGTTCAGTGTACTTAAATACATACATGTAGAATGCACTAATGAAATTCACTCACTATCTTCCCACCATACTTGCACTCTATTTCCCAGTCTCTAAAGTTCAGTGATTTGTTAGAAGGACTCAGATAACTCATGTTACAGTTTTTATATATATATATATATATATATATATATATATATATATATATATATATATATATTTTTTTTTTTTTTTTTTTTTTTTTTTTTTTTGACTTAAAGCTTTATGGTTGCACATAGTATCTGGGTTCATTCTACAAACCCATACATGCATGAATTTGATTTCAGTTTATGATTCCCTTTCCCTCTTCCTTTTCCTTCTTTTCCTACCTCCCCTTCCCTATTCTTTTTCCTCTGCTCTGTTTTCTTTCACTCCTCTACTTATATTTGATTAGTTCTTTCTATCTAGGAATAAAGATGAAGTTCCCTGTGGTACATTTGTATATGAATATAACATGATTTTTAAGAATGCATTCTTTACTGCCTCCTCATACCAGTCTGTCTATGGGACCAGTCTGTCTATTCTCTCTTGCCATCTCCTTAGATAAGCCTTTCTATATTGTTGATCTGATTTTTATGTGGTCCTATCCTTCCTTCCCCCTTTCTTTATTTTACTGTAGCTTCTACATATGAGAGAAAACATATGACCTTTGAGTTTTGGGGCTTGGTTTATTTCGCTTAGTATGATTTTCTCCATTTCCATCAATTCTCTGGCAAATGCTGTAGAACTGCATTGTGTGATGTATATCTCATCCATCTATACATCGCACAATAGATGGATGAATAAGAAATTGTGATATACATGTGAATATGTATGTGCTCATATGTATATATCATAATTCTTAATTCATTTATCTATTGACAAACACCTGGGTTGGTCCCATAATTTAGCTATTGTGAATTTTGCTGCTGTACACATTGGGATGGCTATATTGCTATAGTGTGCCAATTCTAGATCTTCTGAGAAAAAATATCAGGGAGTAGGATAGCTGAGTCATATGGTGGTTCTAACTCTATTTTTTGAGGAATTCCATACCGCTTTTTAGAGTATTGTACTAGTTTGCAGTCCCACGAAAATGTTCAGTTGTATCTTTCCCCCCCACAATCTCCCAGTATTTATTGTTGTTTGCATTCTTGATCATTGCCATTCTGACTGAAGTAAGATGAAATCTTTGTGTAGTTTTGATTTGCATTTTCCTGGTTGCTAGAGATACTGGCTAAATGTTTGTTACAGATTTTGTATGTCCTACAAACCAGAGAATGTTTATTGCCTGGCTCTTCACAAATGTTATACTTGAAGAAGCTATGAATCCATTTTCTTCTTTGGACTTAAACTCTTTCTTTGCAGTCATTGACAGGATAACTTGGTCTCATATGAGCATAGTTTCACCTTGGTCTCATATGAGAACAGTTGGACTTTCTTGTTAGGTAAGAAATTTCTTGCCCTCTACTCCCATTTCTTTTTCTTTGCTCTTTTTTTCCTTTGCTACTCAAGTTATATTTCGTATTTTCATCTTTACTAGTATTATTTTCAGGTGTGAAATTATCACCTTAAAAACTTTACTCCCTCATTGGAAAAGGGTCCTGAGGAGTTCATGGAAATGTGTTGGGACAGTTTTACCAAAGGTCAATCATTGCTCTTATCACATTACCTTTTGTGCCTAGTATTTAGGCCCTATTAATCACGAGGCTTCAGCCTGGGTTACTCAGAAGTTGCTTTTGTTGTTGTTGTTGTTATTTTGCATTTTGAAGATTCAGAAGTTCATGGATATACCCAGCATTCCAAGGTTAATGGGTGTTTGTCTTTTGAGATCTAGTATCTTTCTTTTTTCTGTATTCCCAATTGCTATCTCTTGATTAGATGCTTTATAGTACAAATTAAAAAATTTCTTTAAAGTTTATGTATGTTGTGTGTGTATGTGTAATTTATACATTTTATATATACACATGTGCATAAAAAAAGAATGTCTAGAAAAGCAAAATTAAAAAGTAGGCATATCATTGTCTAATTTTTATTATCGGATATATTTGATATAAAGTTTAATTTTGATTGTCAAATATAAATAATATTAAATAAATGTACTTGGAACATTATAAGTAGAAAAAGAGAATTGAAAAGTTTATAAAGTGTGCATTGAAAGTCTTTGCTTAGCCAACAAACAGGATCATTATTTCTGCACAGATTTTTCTTTCACTCTGCAATTATAATCATCAGTGCTGATCACAGAAGGCAATTTATCCAAATCTTCATAGTTCATTACAAAAATATAGAGAAACCAATCATGCACACAAACTACACACAAATAGGCTAATGGCAACGAGGAAGAGATTGTGAAACATTTAAGTTTAAGATAAGCAAGTAGTGCTGTGTATGAATCCAAATGCAGTTTTTAGTAACCAGTTCCATTTTATTCTATACAGTAATAATTAAATTTAAACTACCATACAATGAAGAAATGAATTCAGGGTCTCTTTTGATCTACTAAATATTCTTTTGATGGGCATAGAATTTAAAACTATATCAAGTTTGTTAGTATTAAGTGAAAATTTTTACATTTGTGAAATATCCCTAACCCTAACCCTAACCCTATATGATTTACTTCTAAATTATATAATCAAAACAAATGGATATCAGAGAAAAAAGTAGCTTTGGTAATCTGGTTTTGAAGAATTATGAGAAAATGTTTCCTAATCATGAAATATTTAATATTTGTGGATAAAATGGTATCACTAGAACTTTCCTCCTCATTATATAATAGCAAGTTTATGGTAGTATTTATAGTATGGTCATTCTTGTATCATGGGGAATTGATTCTAGGACTCCCTGCAAATACCAAAATGACAAAATACTTGTTATAACCTTATTGAGGTTTGAAAATGAGGTATTCCCCAAAAGCTCTCGTGTTAATGCAAGATTGTTTAGAGGTAAAGTGACTGGATTGTGAGAGCCATAACCTAATTAGTCCATCTTTGTTTGAAAGATCTGAGTTGAATACTGTGAGAGAAATATGACTAACCTGATAGTGAGGTTCAGAAGAATTTGGAGCTGGCTTGTGGGAGGAATTTGGAAAAATTTAGAGATGCAATCTCAAAAGTCTTTAGAATGTTGCAAGCAGTCTTTAATGAATGATACTGGTGAACGCTCAGAGGTCAAGAATACCAATAGGATTGCTTTTTGCACTCATGAGGTTTTGGAGGGAAATGAAAGTACTCTTGAGAATTGGACTAGGGACCTTTCATATTATATAATATATAATATATAATAGCAAAGAGCTTTTCTACATTTTGCCCATTTCCTAAGACTTGATGTGAAGCTGAACTTAAAAGTGGTGAACTTAAAAAAAAAAAAAAAAAGTGATGTACTTTAGGAAATTTAAAGGTAGCTCAGCATTCAGTGACATGTGGCAGCTTTTTAGCAGGTATGCTATGAGAATCAGGAGAAGAAAGCAGAATTGAAGGATTTTAAGAACTTGTAGTTTGGCCAGGAAAGTGCATGTAAAATTAAGTTATGGTTGTTCAGGAAATATCAATCCCTTAGGATATTTTAAGGACTTTTTATAAAGACAGTAGGAAAGGGGGCTTGAATGCCTTCAGGAAATTGCAGGACTACATTCATTGCAAATTTAGGGGTGTAAAAGGGAAAGTTCCTTTCAGAAAAACCATAGAATTGCTTTACATACATACAGGGACCTAAGAAGTGCTTTACTCAGCTCAGCTACCTAGACACTACCTAGAGTCTGCTGCAGTAGTCATTTCCGGGGGCTCAGCTACTGCTTGAGCTGGCAGCAGACCTTGGCAGCATCTACATAGTGCTGGTTCTGCAGAAATGTAGGATGGTAGAGTTAAAGGTCTTGGAGGCTTCATCTGAAATCTTAGGGAAGACTTTAGAGGTCAGGAAAAGTATAATCAACTTTGAGTCCTTCCTGGCTGCCCTGAAGAGAAGATTCCTGAAGCTGTGAAAATGAAGTTGAAGCTCTAATGGAAACTTCAGGAATTAAGAGATCAGTAATGTGGATTGTCTGCCAAGAAAAGCTTTTGACTAAGAGAGACTGAGTGTACTACAATAGCAAAAGGAGTGGGGAAATTCACTTGGAAATAAAATCTCATAACTGTGTATACTAGATGCTGAATGAGGAGTTATGGGTGACGCACCAGGACCTGATTACTTGACTGGTAAAAGGGTTTCAGTCTTTTTTTTGCCCCATCCCTTCTTTCTTTGGTTCTCTTCCCCACCTTGGAATGGGAGTATTTATTCTGTGATACTATATAACTTAGACTTGATTTTCTCAGGGGTTTCCACCTAAGAGTTTTCCTTGAGTGTTAGGTAAGACTTTGGAATTGGACTTTTGGACAATGCTGAAATTTAAGACTGTGGGACTCTTGCTTATGGACCAAATGAATTTACATTGTGGAATGGATACGAGATTTTGGAGGTCAGGGAAAAGATGTTAGTCTTGGATATTGAGTGTTCCCCAGAAGCTTGTGTTACTGTTGGAGTGTTTGGAAGGCAGTGATTTGATTTAGATCTGTAACCTCTACAATTCATTCTAGTTTGAATGGACTGATTGGATGTTAACTGTAGGCAAGTAGGGCAAAGCTATACAAGGTGGGTCACTAGTATTGTGCTCTAGATGGGTGCATTCTGCCCTGTGACTCGATTCTACCTCTCTTTGAGCTCCCTGACACTGCTATGAGCTCAGAACTTTCCTGCCTTAGGACGTTCCCCCATGAAGTACTACCTTTTTTGGGCCCAGAACAATGAAATGGGCCCTTATGTGGAATGAGACCTCCGAAACTGACCAAATAAACTTAACTTTCTGAAGTTGTTCGTGTATAGTATTTTGTTTATAGTATTACCAAAATTGACTAAAACATACAAACATTTTTTTCTTATTGATTATCTTTAGTTTACTTGTAGTACTTAATGCAGTGAACAGCACATCTCAAATATTTGGGGTGACAATACCGCCTGTATTAATACATATAGATTTATTTTTACCCCATTATCGGATTTTGGTATATGTAACGTTCTGGAAGTGATTCTGCCTGGATAATGTAAGTGTGATTTAAATAGTTATTGCATGCAATTGTTTATGGAAAAATTACAGAAAAAAAGGTGTGTATGTTCAATTCAGGCAGTTTTTTATTTCAGAATAATTTTAGTTTCCAGTTGGTTAAATCTGGATTTAGAGAGTGGTGACTGTATATCATAATAAAGATAATAATCTTGAATTTAACCTATTAGCAATTTTATAATTCATCAATAATTATATTGTTCATTTGGTAGTTGGTGGAATTTTTAAATTTTTTTTTTGTAGTAAGATTTATTTGATAGAGAAAGCATGTTTTGATTTACATTTCTGAAGTAAGGTCATTCGGAAGACTGTATGATTTTAAGTTTGAGAGAATTTAATGAACCCCTTTCTCCAAGTAAAGGATGAAATGACTAGAGATATGTCTCCAGCATCCCTAAAATCCCCAGCTCCCCGTCCACTTACAAAATTGCTTGATTTTCTTTGTTTTGGAATTCCTCATATGTTCACATATCATTATTTAGTTTGTCTGTTATTTGACCTTTCTTTTTTAAAAATATTTATTTTTCAGTTGTAATTGGACACAATACCTTTATTTATTTTTATGTGGTGCTGAGGATTGAACCCAGGTTGCGCACATGCTAGGCAAGTGCTCTACCACTGAACCACAACCCCAGCCCTATTATTTGACCTTTCAAAAAGTTATTTAATGAACAATAAAATTTTCCCAGTGCTGCACCCTTGTGTCTGGCTTAATTCCTATTTTGAGTTTCTGAATTTTCAGTGAAATTAGTTTTGGTTGAATTCTGCTAAATAGGTATGAAATTGTTATTAAATACTGGAAGACATGGCAAACTATTTCGTAAACTTATTATAATCTTAGTTACTTGGTACAAATATATTAACTCCTAAAAGTTTTGTAGATAAATTTTAATTACCATATTTGCATGGTGAGGTATGAATTAGCTCATTTTTATAATTACATTAGTATGATGATTGATAATTCACTGAATTTTCAGTTTTTCTCGACATCAATTTGTAATTATTTATTTGTTCCTAACTTATTTTGTAACTTAAAGGTAAGCATTTTTGTTTACTTCCCTTTTTGTGTGTATAGGGGTACCAGGGATTGAACTGAGGGGCACTGAACGGCTGAGACACATCCCCAACCCTTCTTTGTACTTTAATATTTAGAGACAGAGTTTCACTGAGTTGCTAAGTGCCTTGCTTTTTGCTGAGGCTTGCTTTGATTCTCTTGTCTCAGCCTGCCAAACCATTGGATTACAGGCATGCTGCACCACTGTGCCTGGCTTACTTCCCATTTTGAGTATCTGAATTTTCAGTAAAATTAGTTTTGGTTGAATTCTACTAAATAAGTATGAAATTATGTTATTGAATACTGGAATACATCGCAAACTATTTTGTATTTTGTAAGGACATTAAGGCATCTTGTTGGACGCGATAGATAAATAAATATCTATTTATAAGAAATACAAATTTGAAATACAAATAGAATGATGATTTTAATAAATTGATCATTTTTTTCTTTCCATTCCCTTATTTTTGGAGAACTAGAAAAGTTTCTTTTTTTTATTAGTTGTTCAAAACATTACAAAGCTCTTGACATATCATATTTCATACATTTGTTTCAAGTGGGTTATGAACTCCCATTTTTACCATGTATACAGATTTCAGAATCACATCGGTTTCACATCCATGTTTATACATACTGCCATACTAGTGTCTGTTGTATTCTACTGCCTTTCCTTTCCCCTACTATCCCCCCTACTCCCATCTTCTCTCTCTACCCTATCTACTGTAATTCATTTCTCTCTTTTTTTCCCCTTTCCCCTCACCTACTCTTATATGTAATTTTGTATAACAATGAGGGTCTCCTTCCATTTCCATGCAATTTCCCTTCTCTCTCCCTTTCCCTCCCACCTCTCGTCCCTGTTTAATGGTAATCTTCTTCTCATGCTCTTCCTCCTTGCTCTGTTTTTGAGTTGCCCTCCTTATATCAAAGAAGACATTCGGCATTTGTTTTTTAGGGATTGGCTAGCTTCACTTAGCATAATCTGCTCTAATGCCATCCATTTCCCTGCAAATGCCATGATTTTGTTATTTTTTAGTGCTGAGTAATACTCCATTGTGTATAAATGCCACCTTTTTTTTTTTATCCATTCATCTGTTAAAGGGCATCTAGGTTGATTCCACAGTCAAGCTATTGTGAATTGTGCTGCTATGAACATCAATGTAGCTGTATCCCTATAGGTCTTTGGGGAATAGTCTGAAAAGGGGAGTAGCTGGGTCAAATGGCAGTTCCATTCCCAGCTTTCCAAGAAATCTCCATACTGCTTTCCAAATTGGACACACCAATTTGCCGTCCCACCAGCAATGTACAAGTGTACCCTTTTCCCCACATCCTCACTATCACTTGTTGTTGTTTGACTTCATAATGGCTGCTGTTCTTAATGGAGTTAGATGTTTTCTTAGGGTGGTTTTAATTTCCATTTCTTTGACTGTTAGAGATGTTGAGCATTTTTTTGTGTATTTGTTGATTAATTGTATATCCTCCTCTGAGAAGTGTCTGTTCAGGTCTTTGACCCATTTGTTGATTGGGTTATTTGTTTTCTTATTGTTTAATTTTTTTGAGTTCTTTATATACTCTGGACATTAAGGCTCTATCTGAAGTGTGAGGAGTAAAAATTTGTTCCCAGGATGTAGGCTCCCTATTTACCTCTCTTATTGTTTCTCTTGCTGAGAAAATTTGTTTTAGTTTGAGTATGGCCCATTTGTTGATTCTTGATTTTAACTCTTGTGCTATAGGTGTCCTATTAAGGAATTTGGAGCCTGACCCCATAAGATGTAGATTAGAGCCAACTTTTTCTTCTATCAGACTCAGTGTCTCTGGTTTGATATCAAACTCCTTGATCCATTTTGAGTTAACTTTTGTGCATGTTGAGAGAAAGGGATTCAGTTTCATTTTGTTGCATATGTATTTCCAGTTTTCCCAGCACCATTTGTTGAAGATGCTATCCTTTCTTCATTGCATGCTTTTAGCACCTTTGTCAAATATAAGGTAGCTATAATTTTGTGGATTGGTCTCTGTGTCTTCTATTCTGTACCATTGGTCCACCCACCTTTTTTGGTACCAGTACCATGCTGTTTTTGTTACTATTGCTCTGTGGTATAGTTTAAAGTTAGTATCGCTATACCACCAATTTCACTCTTCCTGCTTAGAATTGCTTTTGCTATTCTGGGTCTTTTATTTTTCCATATGAATTTCATGATTACTTTATTTCTACAAGAAATGCCATTGGGATTTTGATTGGCATTGCATTAAACCTATAGAGAACTTTTGATAATATCGCCATTTTGATAATGTTAGTTCTGCCTATCCATGAACAGGGTATATTTTTCCATCTTCTAAGATCTTCTTCTATTTCTCTCTTTAGGGTTCTGTAGTTTTCATTGTATAAATCTTTCACCTCTTTTATTAGGTTCATTCCCAAGTATTTTATTTTTTTGAGGATATTGTGAATGGGGTGGTTGTCTCATTTCCATTTCAGAAGATTTGTCACTGATATACAGGAATGCCTTTGATTTATGGGTGTTGATTTTATATCTTGCCACTTTGCTGAATTCATTTACTAGCTCTAGTAGTTTCTTTGTAGAACCTTTTGGGTCTGCTAGGTATAGGATCATGTCATTCGCAAATAGTGCCAATTTAAGTTCTTTTCCTATCTTTATGCCTTTAATTTCTTTCGTCTGTCTAATTGCTCTGGCCAGTGTTTTGAGAACTATGTTGAAGAGAAGTTGTGAGAGAGGGCATCCCTGTCTTGTTCCAGATTTTAGAGGGAATGCCTTCAATTTTTCTCCGTTTAGAATGATGCTAGCCTGAGGCTTAGCATAGATAGCTTTTACAATGTTGAGGTAAGTTCCTGTTATCCCTAGTTTTTCTAGTGTTTTGAACATAAAGGGATGCTGTACTTTGTTGAATGCTTTTTTTGCATCTATTGAGATTATCATATGGTTTTTATCTTTAAATCTATTGATATGGTGAATAACATTTATTGATTTCTGTATATTGAACCAGCCTTGCAACCCAGGGATGAATCCTACTTGATCATAGTACAATTTTTTTGATATGTTTTCGTATCCAATTCACCAGAATTTTATTGAGGATTTTTGCATCTAGGTTCATTAGAGATATTGGTCTGTAGTTTTCTTTCTTTGAAGTGTCTTTGTCTGGTTTCGGAATCAGGGTGATGTTGGCCTCGTAGAATAAATTTGGAAAAGCTCCTTCTTTTTCTATTTCCTGAAATAACTTAAAAAATATTGGTATTAGTTCTTCTTTAAAGGTTTTGTAAAACTCTGCTGTATACCCATCTGGGCCTGGGCTTTTCTTGGTTGGTAGTCTTTTCATGGCTTCTTCTATTTCCTCCTTTGTTATTGGTCTGTTTAAGTTGTGTGCATCCTCCTGACTCAATCTGGGCAGATCATATGACTTAAGATATTTATTGATGTCTTCACTATCTTCTATTTTATTGGAATATAGGGTTTCAAAATAATTTCTAATTATCTTATGTATTTCTGTAGTGTCTATTGTGATATTGCTTTTTTCATCCAGCATGTTAATAATTTGAGTTATCACTCTTCTTCTCTTCGTTAGCATGGCTAAGGGTCTGTCGATCTTATTTATTTTTTCGAAGAACCAACTTTTAGTTTTGTCAGTTTTTTCAATAGTTTCTTTTGTTTCAATTTCATTGATTTCAGCTCTGATTTTAATTATTTCTTGCCTTCTACTACATTTGCTGTTGTTTTGCACTTCTTTTTCTAGGGTTTTGAGATGAAGTGTGAGATCATTTATTTCTTGGTTTTTTTCTTTTTTTTGAGGAATGAACTCCAGGCAATGAATTTTTCTCTTAAAATTGCTTTCATTATGTCCCATAGATTCTATATGTTGTATCTGTATTTTCATTTATCTTTCTAAGAATTTTTTTATTTCCTCCTTTATGTCTTCTGTAACTCATTGAACATTCAGTAACATATTGTTCATTTTCCATGTGATGTAGGGTTTTTCCTTCCTTCTTTTATCATTGATTTCCAGTTTCATTCTATTATGATCAAATAGGATGCATGGTATTATCTCCACACCTTTATAATTGCTAAGGGTTGCCCTATGGCATAATATATGGTCTATTTTTGAGAAGGATCCATGTGCTGCTGAGAAAAAAACATAGCCGCTTGATGATGGTTGATATATTCTATATATGTCAGTTACGTCTAGGTTATTGATTGTGTTATTGAGTTCTGTAGTTTCTTTATTCAACTTTTGTTTGGAAGATCTGTCCAATGGTGAGAGAGGTGTGTTGAAGTCACCCATAATTATTGTGTTGTGGTCTATTTGACTTTTGAACTTGAGGAGAGTTTGTTTTATGAACGTCGCAGCACCTTTATTTGATGCATAAATATTGATAATTGCTATGTCTTGTTGGTGAATGATTCCCTTTAACAGTATATAGTGTCCTTCTTTATCCCTTTCGATTAACTTACTCTTGAAGTCGATTTTATTCCATATGAGGATGGCCACCCCTGCATGCTTCCGAGGACCGTGTGCGTGGTATGATTTTCCCAACCTTTCACCTTCAGTCTTTGTATGTCTTTTCCAATCAGATGTGTCTCCTGAAGGCAGCATACTGTTGGATCTGTTTTTTTAATCCAGCTTACCAGCCTGTGTTGCTTTATTGGTGAGTTTAAGCCATTAACGTTTAGAGTTATTATTGATATATGATTTGTACTTCCAGTCATGTTTGATTATTTATCTTTTTTTTTTTTTTCCCACTTTCGCTTTACTGAGGTACTTCCCACTGTTGGTTTTGGTTGTTGTTTTTCATTTCTTCCTCATGTAGTGTTTTTCCCAAGATGCTTTGCAGTGCTGGTTTTCTGGCTGCGAAATTCTTTTAACTTTTGATTATCGTGAAAGATTTTTATTTCGTTGTCGTACCTGAAGCTTAATTTTGCTGGATACAAAATTCTTGGTTGGCATCCATTGTCTTTCAGTGTTTGAAATACATTGTTCTTGGATCTTCTCGCTTTCAGCATCTGTGATGAAAAAATCAGCCGTTAATCTAATTGATTTACCCCTGAATGTAATCTGCCTCTTTTCTCTTGTAGCTTTTAATATTTTCTCTTTGTTCTGTATATTGGATACCTTCATAACAACTTGTCTTGGCGTTGGTCTACTGTGATTTTGTATGCTCGGCGTCCTGTATGCATCTAGAATTTGTACATCCATTTCCTTTTTCATGTTTGGAACGTTTTTTAAAATTATTTTATTCAATAGATTGCTCATTCCCTTGGTTTGGACGTCTGTACCTTCCTCTATTCTGATGACTCTTAAGTTTGGTTTTTTTATGTTATCCCATATCTCTTGGATGTTTCTCTGGTGGTTTTTTACCAGCCTTTCTGAGTTGGCTAGACTCTTTTCGAGATGATATATTTTGTCTTCATTATCTGACGTTCTGACTTCTACTTGCTCCACTCTCCTAGTGAAACTCTCATTTGAATTTTTAATTTGGTTTATAGTTTCCTTCATATCTAGGATAATTTTTTGATTTTTTAAATAATGTCTATCTCCTGGTAATGTTGCTTATTTGCTTCTTGAATCTGTTTATGTAATTCATTTCAATGTGTTCTTTCTAATGACCTCTTTAAGATTCCATTCCATCTGCGTAAGGTACTCCTTGAGTTCTATATTTGACCATTTTTCTGATGCCTCTAGGTTCTCCTGTAGATTTAGGCTATCCTACATTGTTTGTACTCCTTTCCTTCCTTGCCTTTTCATGATGCTCATATTACTCAGGCTCTGTTTGACTGCCGAGTTACTATTTACTCCTATAAATTTATTTTCGTTTTGTGTATCTCCGGGGTCTCTCCTTTGTGATGGGAGACTATGACTAGAGATGATGAATTTTATTGTACTTTAAAGCAGATTCATTCGTTTCATAAAATGTGTACGGATTCTGATGGCATATAGCGATCTGCGGTTTGGTCTTCGGACTTATGTTTTGGTTGGATGATGTGGTGGTATAGAGGTTGGTATATCTTGGCAACCTTGGAAGATTGTTCTACTGATGGGGCATATTAACAGGCGAATGGTGCGGAGTATTTGGGGTTAGCTAGGGACTTGGTATCACTATTGATGGCCTCGGAACATTTACCTATATACATTTAGTAAATTACACATAGACAGCATCGTAATGCTTGGGAGGAAAAGTATTTGAAGGGGAAGGAAAAAGTCGCTAAAGAGAATTTGAGTAAATAGGTAGAATTCAAGAAAAGGGGAAAAAGGAAATTGAAAAGAAATGGAAAAAAAAATGCAGTCTTAGAGTGTGATTAACTTCTCTTCCAGTAGGTGGTGCTGTGCCCACCAGGTCAAGCTTCTCCTCTAAATACACAGGAAACAATCTCTGTGAGGCAGCTCTTCTCCCCCACTGGGAGGCTCTCCAATCCTGGTCGCCCAGGGCCTTTCCTGGTCTCCAGCCACTTCCCCACTTTTCGTCCAGCCTGGCCCCACTCACCGGTGGCATTCACCACAGAACTAGCTACACACTGGGTCTGTCACTCCCTGGTGCCTGATTTTCTTGAACAACTGGGCACACTCTCTCTGTTTGCCATTCCCCTGGAACCCAAGGTTGTGGACCGAGGGGCTGGAGACCGTCAGCTTATTTGCCTGATTCCCTCCGGTAGCCACACCCCCAGGAGCTGGCACAAGAGACCTCGGTTGTCAGCGCTGGTGGGAGCAGTAGCCGGGGGTCTGATGTCCCTCTTGGCAACCTCGTCAGACAATTGAGTTTACGGAGAGCTGGGGAGGGGCCATTGAGATTTCCCCGCTGTGTGGGGAGGTGCGGCCCGGGGGTCACACATCTGCAGTTGCAGGTTTCGCTGGAGTTATCCCATTCATCAAATTTTGGTTACGTCTGTTCTCTTCCATGGTGGTGTCCCATGCGAAGAGTGGCCGAAAAGTTTCTTGAGAGTGTGCATATGCTTGTACACTCTTCTAGGTATGAAATTCTGGGCCTTACATATGTTAAGCAAATTCTCCTTGCTCCCTAGTACCATGTACTAAATATCCCAAACCCTGTTTTTTGAAATTTTGAACAACCAATTTTTCTTGGTGTGACTTTAATACCTGAATTTCTATCTTAAATTAATATTGACATTTTTTTTGCAGTCTTGAGAAAAAATTAATTTAATTAATGATTAAGTTTTATGAATCTCCAGATAATTCCTTTATCTTGAGCAATAGGAACCTCGCATTCTATATAAAATCAGCAGTGGTATAAACAGGAAGTAGGAAGGGAACATTGTGATTCATAATGACCAGTATCTTTCAACGTGTCTCTCACTTTTTTTCTGTCCCTTTCTTTCTTCCTTTACCAGAGATTGTACCCAGGCATGCTTTACCATCAAGCTATATCCCCAGCCTTTCTTATTTTTAACTCCAAGATAGGATATTCCTAAGTTGCTAAGGGTCTTGCTGAGTAACCAAGACTGACCTGGAACTTGGAATTGTCCTGCCTCAGCTTTCCCGAATTACTTTGATTATAGGCTGCACCACTATCTGTTCCATCTTATCCAAGAGCAAGCTAGATCTTTCCATTTTGTAAGGTCTTCTTTGATTTCTTTCTTTAGGGTTCTGCAATTTTCATTATATAGCTCTTTTACCTGTTTTGTTGATTCCCAAGTATTTATTTATTTATTTATTTGTTTATTTTGAAGCTGTTTTAAATGGGGAAGTTTTTCTCGTTTCTCTTTCTGAGGATTTGTCTCTGATACACAGAAATGCTTTTGATTTATGTGTGTTGATTTTATATCCTGCTGCTTTGCTCAATTCATTCACTAGTTAGAAGTTTTCTGGTGAAACTTTTAGGTTCTTCTAGGTATAGAATCATATCATCAGCAAAGAGTGCCAATTTGAGTTCTTCTTTTCGTATGTATATCACTGTAACTTTTTTCATCTAATTGTTCTGGCCAGTGATTCAAGAACTACATTAAATAGAAATGGTAAAAGAGTGCATTCCTATCTTGTTCCAGTTTTGAAAGGGAATGCCTTCAGTTTTTCTCCATTTAGAATGATGTTGGCCTAGGGTTGAGCATAGATAACCTTTATAATGTTGAGATATGTTGCTGTTATCCCTAATTTTTCTAGTGCTGTATTTTATCAAATGCTTTTCTGCATCTATTGATATGATCATTATGATTCTTCTTTTATGTCTATTGATATCATGAATTACTTTTATTGATTTCCATGTGTTGAACCAACCTTGCATCCTCGGGATGAACCCCACTTGATTGTAGTGAACTATCTTTTTAAAATGTTTTGAAATTATTTTCAGAATTTTATTGAGAATTTTGGCATCTATGTTCTTTAGAGATATTGGTCTGAAGTTTTCGTTCTTAATTTGTTTTTGTGTAGTTTTGGAATCTGGGTGATATTGGCCTCATAGAATGAGTTTGGAAGTATTCTCTCTTTTTCTATTTCCTGAAATAAATTGAAGAGTATTGGTATTCTTCTTTAAAAATCTTGTAGAACTCAGCTGTGTATCCATCCAGTCCTGGGCTTTTCTTGGTTGGCAGACTTCTGATGGCATCTTCTATTTCATCACTTGAAATTGATGTTTTTAAATTGTGTATATCATCCTGATTCAATTTGGGCAAATTATATAATTTTAGAATTTTTTAATTTTTTTGGAGTACAAGTTTTCAAAATAATTTCTAATTATCTTCTGTATTTCTGTAGTGTCTGCATTGATATTTCCTTTTTCATCACATTTGTTAGTAATTTGAATTTTCTCTCTCCTTCTCTTCATTAGCATGGCTTATGGTCTGTCAATTTTATTTATTTTTTCAAAAGAACCAACTTTTCTATCATTTTTTCAAATTTTTTTTGCTTCAATTTCATTGATTTCAGCTCTGATTTTAATTATTTCCTGTATTCTACTGCTTTTGGTGTTGATTTGTTCTTCTTTTTTGTAGGGCTTTGAGACGTAATGTTAAGTCATTTGTTTGTTGACTTTTTCTTTTATGGAATGAATTCAATGCAGGGAACTTTTCCCTTAGAACTGCTTTCATAGTGTCCCAGAGATTTTTTTTTATGTTGTATGTTGTCGACTCTGTCCAGCAGAGTCAAACAAAAGAAAGACGACCACCCGATGGAACTGTAACAGGTTTTATTGAAGGAGCAACAAGAGGAACCCCATACCGAGAAAGTGTGTAGTATATATAGGACATAGGAGCCAATCACAGAGGAGGTCAATCTCGTGGACACATAATAGGCTTGATAGGAAGCATATACTGAAACATGAGCTCTTGTGGTTTCTATCAGCCAATGGGGTGGACTTCCTGGTATAGGCACCAACTTGTTTACGCCAAAGGCGGCTGATTTGGCCCAAAGCCAAGCGCCATCTATCCTTGGGCAGGGGACAGCCCTAGGCCACAGGAACTGTCCCCGACAGTATCTTTGTTCTCATTCACCTCTAAATTTTTTTAAATCTCCTCCTTGATGAATTCTGCAATCCATTGTTCAATTAGTAGCATATTTTTTAGTATCCAGGTGTTGGAGTAGCTTTTATTTCTTATTTTATCATTTATTTCTAAATTTATTCCATTATGATCTGATAGAATACAGAGTAGTATGAAGTATTTGCTAAGATTTGCTTTATGACACAATATACGGTCTATTTTAGAAAAGGATCCATGTGCTACTGAGAAGAAAGTATATTGCTTGTTGAAGGACAAAGTATTCTGCATATGTCAGTTAGATTGACTATGTTATTGAGTTCTATAGTTTGTTTGTTCAGCTTTTGTTTGGAAGATCTATCCAGTGATGAAAGAGTTGAGTCCCAAGATGGAAGTGAATTAGGCTTAGGTGCAGGGGGTGGAGGGAGTGCGAATTCAGACCTATCCTGGAACTGGGTCCTGGGTAAGTCAGTGTGTTGGATCTGGGCCGGGCCTGGCTCCTGTGGTACTCTGCTGGTTGGAAGGGGTGGTCCTCTGTTGGAGGCTGGACTCAGGCAGATGCCTGCTGGTGGAGGGATGGACCCAGGTCTATTGACCATGCCATTTTTGAATTTAGTTGTTTAGGTTTTGGTTGTTGAGGTATGTCAGTTCTTCATATATTCTGAAGTAAATTATTATATTTATAAATTAATATATTATGTTAATTATATAGAGTGATGGGTTTCATTTGGATGTTTCATGAAACATGCTTTAATTGTATTTCCCTCCTCTTCTCTTCCCCTCTTTCCTTGATGTTTTTTCCTTTTCCTAGATTTCGCCCCCCCACCCCGCCCGCCCCGTCTGATTCTCCATATAAGAGAAAACATGCCATACGTCTCTATATGATTCTGTACTTTTTCTGGTGACAAAGTGACACACCAAGAGGGTGTTTTGCTTAGCATGATGATTTCTAGTTTCATTTGTTTTCCTGCAGATGACATGGTTTCATTTTTTTTATCGTTGAATAATATTTTCCATTTTGTGTATCTAGATCACATGTTCTTTATTGATTTATCTGTTGACATGCACCAAGGCTGATTGCATAACTTGATTGCTAAACATGGGCATATAGGCATTTCTGTTTTACACTACTTTAATTCCCAGGAGAGGTACACCTGGGTTACATGGTCATTCTATTTTTTGTGATTTGATAGTGACTTTATTAATTTACATTCTCACCTATAGTGTATAAGGGTATGTTTTCTACTGTATCCTCATCAACATTTGTTTTTTCTTTTCTTGATGAAACTGTGAGAAGTGATCCATTTTCAGAGTACATTATTCAGCCTTCAATGTAAAATTGGGATGTAAGAAAGGCAACCAGAGGGGAAATAGACCAGAAGGCCAAGTTACACAACAGCATCATAGTCCACAGAACCAAAACATGTGCATTCAAATAGCCTGTTGACAAAGGAATTAGGGAAGGTGTCAGCCTGATAAACTGATATAGAAATCTCTTTGTTAAAAAATAGTAACTTGGCTGGGGCTGTAGCTCAGTGGTAAAGTTCTTGCCTCGCATGTGTGAAGCACTGGGTTCGATCCTCAGTACCACATAAAAATAAATATACTGTGTGTTCCTCAACAAATGAATAAATTTTATTTAACACACATAGAGTGTGCTGAAGGGATCTTTCAGCATGGCAGGATCAAGGTACACTGTCCACTGGAACAGATTCTTTGAACCCACAGAAAGCCATTAGTTTCAGAAGGAGGTATAGTATTCTTGCCAAAAAAAGCAAGAAAAACTGAAGATGTTGCCAAGATAGTTGCTGAAACAATGAATTACTACTTTTTTGATGAAAGACTTGGTGTGTCGTTTTATGCCACCAGAAAAAGTATAGGAAGAACTTTTAAAGAGTGGAATGTACCATTTCATCAGTTATCATATCCAGCTATGAAGTGGTATAATCAAAAGTGGACATTTGTTTAAAAGCGCAGATGGAAGAGCGACTTAAAAGAAGAAAAAATTGCTCAAGAAGAAATCAGCAGAAAAAGAAATTAATTATGATTTTCCTCCATTGGTTTTATCCTATAAGATCTTCAGAAAAACTTCCAAAAAATAAAATTATTTAGGCATAACAAAGCAGCAGAAGAAAAGGGTTTCTAAAGGCACTGCTACCACTCCTGAGAAATCTGCAGATAGTTAGGGCCCTATATCAGTTTGTGCATCAACATTTTTGGAGAAACAAAAAATCTGAAGTGGTGGGAATGGAGGATGATAAAGATGATACAATAGTTTTTCAAGTATTCCATTTCTGGTACAGAAGGAGTACAAGAGACTCCAACACTTAAACTGTCATGGAAAAAAAGATGAAGACAAAGAAAAACTTAGTAATGATTCTGAATGTACTTATATATATGCATATATTTAAAAACATATATTTATAAGGTACAGTGAAATATAACCATTGACAGACTTGAGAGAGAAAACATGCTGGTTGGAAAATAGTCAGTACTTTTGTCTTTCTCTCCTTGTTGAAGTACAGGAGTACAGCAGAGCTTGCAGTGATTGGGCTAACATTGCCTCTGTTCTAGTCTCCCTTAGTTTTCAGTTTTCCTGTCTCTTCTTTATTTTTGCCTGTATTAAAGGGTCACTGTTAACTGCACATTTAAGTACCAATCTTCAGCCTTTTTTCTTATTACCACTAAATAAAGACAGTCAATCCTGCTTTAAAAAAAAAAAAAAAAAGAAAAAAAGAAAAAGAAGTTCTAGCTTAAGGAAAGACACGAGAGCTGCATGTGTACCAGAGTGCATACACCCCAAAGACTACTTTTCTGCCACAAGAAAAGAAGTATATATTTTAAATAAACCCAGTTAGAGATGCTAAAACCTAGGTCACGTTTAGGAAGACTGTACTCTATAGTACTGAGCCATGAAAGAACCCAGGGAAGGACCTTGTGCATCAAAGGATAAATGCTGATTGTGACTACCCCTGGGTTTGTGACCACAAGGCACTTAATCTTGCAAAACTGTTACTAGGTCTGGGGATATAGCTCAGTTGGTAGAGTGCTTGCCTTGTTAGCACAAAGTTGTGGGTTCAGTATCTAGTACTGCGGGGGTGCGCGCGCGCGCACACACACACACACACACACAAGACTGTCATTAAAGTCTCACTTTATTTTTGCCCCTGTACCTCCTGTCTTGGATCCCATTCTTTGGGTTTGGATGAGGTGAATGTGTTTCTCAAAATCGTCAGAGTACCCATTTTGATTGGGGTGAGATGGAATCTCAGTGTAGTTTTTGATTGCATTTCCCTGATAGGTAAAGATATTAAACTTTTTTGGGGATTGAACTCAGGATTATTTGACTACTGAACCACATTCCCAGCCCTGTTTTGTATTTTATTTAGAGACAGTCTCACTGAGTTACTAAGTGCCTCATAGTTGCTGAGGCTGGCTTTGAACTTGCAATTCTCTTGTCTAAGCCTCTCAAGCTGCTGGGATTACAGGTCTGTGCCAACATGCCTGTAAGATATTAGACATTTTTAAAATATATATTTATTTTTTAGTTATAGATGGACACAATATATGTATGTGGTGCTGAGGATCAAACCTAGTGCCTCACACATGGTAGGCAAGCACTCTTCCCCTGATCCACAAACCCAGCCCAAGATATCAGACATTTAAAAAATTTATTTATTGGTCATTTTTACCTTCTTTTTGAGAATTGTCCATTGGGATCATTTGTCTGTTAATTGGTTTGATTGCTTGTCCTTTTGGTCTTAACATCTTTTGAGTCCTTAATATAACCTGGTTATTAATCCTCTGTCAGACGAGTATCTGGCAAAGATTTTCTCCCACCCTATACGCTGTTTTCACTCTGCTGATGATCTCTTTGTTGTTGTTGTTGTTCTGAAGCCTTTTATTTTGGGATAATCCCAGTTTATCAATTGTTTTTATTTTCTGGAAATTATTACCTATACCAGTATCTTGAAGGGTTTCCTTATGTTTTTCCTCTAGTAGTTTCAGGTCTTCCTAAGATATTTGATCCATTTTGTGTTCATTTTTTGTAAAGGGTGAGAGGGGAATCCTTAGTGATTCACTTTAATAAAGCTCTTTCTTTTTGCAAAAACTGGTGCCATGATATTGATCAGGATCACTCAGCTCAAACCTGCTCTTTAAATCCGTTTGTAGCATGGAATTTGTAGGAAGGAGTGGGCAGAATCTGCTTTTGACTGGATGATAAGAAGTCGAAATTTTAGCATTTTTTTTAAAGGGTATCTTACCTATTGAAAGATTACCTTTCTTTCAGTAGAGAATTACCATGTTCTGCACAGAGGAATTTGACCTGTCAAATGATTATTGATCAGACAAGCTAGCTTCTTTTGTGCATGTGCATTCTGGAAAGGTTGTTTCAGACTGTTTGTGAGTGTATTATAGAGGCTTTTCCTGAAACAATACTTAATACATTTTATAGTATATGTATGTGTGTATCTAGTTCTTAGCCAGTTTGAGATCTGTGGTCTGCAAATATTTTCCCGTATCTTGAAGGTTTGATAATAAGTCTTTTGATAGTGTCCTTTCATGCACAGAAGCTTTGAGTTCTTTAGATGAACGCCCCCCCCACATTTATTGATTTTTTTTTCCTTTAGCTGCCTTTACCATTGATGTCATATCCAAAAAAAATCATTGCCAAATCCAAAGCCTCAAAGATTTTCTTCATATTTTCTTGTAAAGGTTTTATCCCTTACAATAATGTTTTTGAAATATTTTGGGTTAACTTTTTCATAAAGTGTAATATAAGGATCCAAATTAATTCTTTTCATGTGAATATTTGGTTTCCCAAACATCACTTACTAAAAAGTTCTACTTAAATATTTGAATGCACATTACAGTTCTCTTTACAGCACCTAATTATCTTAATATCAATTTTGCTTTTACTGGAGTTGATCAAATCCTGGCTCCGGGGTTCCAACTAACCTTGACCAGCTATATAAATCAAAGGCCAATTAAAGAGATGAATGGTATGGAAGGCTGGAGTTTCTTCTCAATGTGGCTACACAGGAAAGAATAAAGAATTCTGTTTTGCAGATGCTAACACTAGTCATGGGGTTACATGGGAAAGGAGCAAAGGCAAGGATTCGAGGGCTGCTATCAATCTGCAGGCCAGGAACTGATTGATCATTATCTCAAGAGTCTGTCAAGTGGAGCCTTGTTAATGATAAAAAAATAAAAGTGGCTGCTGTCTGGAAATATTTTAGCTATAGTCATAAGAGGTTTATCCACCATACCTGTCATCCCTAAGATCCAAGGTGACTGCAAGAGAGAATGACTTAGAAGAATAATGAGTCAGAAAATTCAGATGAAATTAGGTCAGTTAGCTTTTTGGTTTAGGGTTAGCTTTCAGGTTTAGGTCAATGAGTAGAGACTTAGAAGCTACTCCAGTAGTCAGTAGCAGGACCTTTGGAAGAGCTGGCAGTTGACAATACGTAGATTATGAAAGTTAATTCCATCCTGACATTTTCAGCCTTGAAGGAGGAGAAGACGACTGAATTTGGGGATGATAGGAACACTTCTGACACAGTGAACATGTCTAAGTGCAGTCCCTAGCAGAAACCTGTCCCAGAGTTTAAAGTGGTAAAGGACTTTAAAGAGCCATATGAAGAGAGATGTCAGGTATACATCGTGCTTTCAGTTATCCATCACACCTGTGCAGGTCCAGGTGAAGAGTTGGTACTTGTAGCAAAAGCAGCTTCCCTCTCTTCCCTCTTTATAATGTTTATTCACAATTTTTTTTTTGTTTGTTATATTGAGCAGCAAATGTTAGTTTTTGAGAATTCTAAATGATTAATATAGAAATGTTCTTAATAATTCTACTTTGATTTTTTATTGAAACAGTTCTTAAACTTTTTAACAAAGAAACTGGTATTGAGTATATGTATTACTACCTTTTAAAAATATTTAGTATTAGATGTCTAGCAAAATTAAGAATATTTGCTTTATAAATAGAACTTTTGTGGTTTCATATAAAATAGCTTGTCCTGTTTTAATGGCATCCTAGTTTATAATTTTAATTCTAAAAATTAGTGGAGACTCTGATACTTGAACATTTGTGGGAAGTCTGAAGAACATTTCAAAAAGTCTCAACTGGCATTTAAATTAAAAAAATGCTAGTTCAGGTGTTCTTCTGAACAATTTATAGAATATAAGTATGCCAATTGTTAATTTTTGTTTTTAGTCATAACTTAATGTTTTTTAATGTTTTGGTGTCTTAATGTTTTCTTGTTTTTAGAACTCGTTTTATAGATAGTTATCAATGTATACATTCAGAATTTAATAATTTTAATGTTTTTATTCATATAATTTATGAATATTTTGAAAAACTACATTTCATATATGAATTTGAACATGGATTAAACACACATACATGCACACACACACAGGGTTACAGGTTTGAAATGTCTTACGAGTTTAGTGACATTGAAGAATCAGTACAAGCAGACATGTTTTATTCATGTAAATTCTCATTTCATTTTTATCTAATTTGGTTCATAAAGTTTATATTTTAATATAAGCTTTGATACTCTAGAAAATACCACTGTACCTCTAAACTTTAAAAAATGATTTGGTATCTGTGTCCATTTAAACACTTTATAATTTAATGTTTTATTTACTTGACGATTCAAGCGTTTTTTTATATAACTAACATTTAGTTGATGTTAACTCTTATTCTTCATTTGTTACTATCTTGTGAAAATAACTGACAGTTCAGATATAAGTTAATGATAATGATTTTATTTGACTGAGTAGTATATTTTGTTTGTATGGCCTTTATTCTGTCATTAGACCTTAGAAGGCTAAAGTAGGAAAAAAAATTATTTTAAAGAACTCTAAATTTAAGCATTAATTTTTTCACTTTCCTCTCTGTAGCATTTTCAATTGGCTTTGATTGACTGTAATCCCTGTACTTTATCCAGTGCAGAAAGTAAGTATTTTTTAACTACAATATTGTTTTTGATTTTAGAGCAAGAGCATTTCAAATTATGACCATGAGTATATGTTTATGTTTACTATATCTTTGTTTCTATTGCTGATTGAGAGGAGGAATGGGAAGACATGTGCCTGATTCAGAGACATGTTCAGTTCATTTGGGTACTACTTTTTTTTCTTTCTTTTTTCGGGGGCATGGGGATCAGGGATTGAACTCATGAGCACTCAGCCACTGAGCCATATCCCCAGCTGTATTTTGTTTTTATTTAGAGACAGAGCCTCATTGAGTTGCTCAGGCTAGCTTTGAACTCACGATCCTCTGTCTCAACCTTCCAAGCTGCTGAGATTACAGACTTGTGCCACCATGCCTTCTCTCTCTCTCTCTCTCTCTCTCTATCTATCTATCTATCTATCTATCTATCTATCTTTTAACTTACAAAAATCAATGTGCCCTTTAAAAAAAAAAAAGAAAGAAAATCAATGTGATCATTTGGTAACTCTAGAAAAGCCTGGTTTCTCACTGATCACTAATAGAGAGTGTTGCCAGCTTGATAATCATTATTATCAGATATTCCTTGTGTCCATTTTAAAATAAAAGCATAAATTCTCCCCTTTTGTTCATCCCTTGTATTTTGACTGTGTTAGAAACTCTATTACAAATCACAAGTTTTCAAAGCAAAGAATAAGGTAACGTGACACTTAATATTATATGATTGTCTATAAGACACTTAACAGTGGTTAAGTGTCCCTGGAATCAATACCTGGTTTAAATAAAAATAAAACATATATGAATGTATTAAAAAATGGAGATTTTTACCTTTTAAAAAGTGACACTGTGTCTTATGAAATGTGAGGTCAGAGTCTTGTGCCCTGAGACTAACTCTAGATTGGTTTCTGATGGTATAAAGATGCCAATCATCACTGTTCTTTTCCTTCCTTTTAATCTTCAACAGATTATACAAGTATAGGGAAAATGGGGGCCTAAATTTTTATCTTTGCCTTTTTCTTAATTTATAATCCATGTACCTCCAATAATGAAATAAGGTAAAATTTCTATTAATTGGACTTGATAATAGTAAGGAAAGCTGAGTGGGAAAAATAACTAACGAGGAAGAAAATCTCTCAAACTACGAGGTAAAGGGGTATTGTTCTTGTGCCTTGTGTGTATGGCATATTATTTTGTGATATATTTTATTCAATAAATAGTATTTATTTTATGTGGCAACTATTTAACTTTGCTATTTACCTATAAAGCCATATGTTGTCCTACAAAGTTGGTTGAATTTAGAAATGTAATTAATTATGAAAGAATTTTCCTTTGTATGGAAAGAAATCTGTAGTTTTACATTTGCTTGTATTTTGTATTATGTATTATGTCATTGTTACTTTGGCTCTACCTTATTTCTTGAAATGTAGCTGTATTGAAATTGATCTTTTTCCATGATCCATTACAGTTCAGTTTCATATTGCCCACTTGTATGAAACCCAGGTAAGCATTTTAATTTACCTTTCTTAAAAACAGACTTCTCCACCTATGCTTTCAGTGAAATATAATATACCAGGAAAAAAATTTTTGCTTTAAACAAAATGAATGTATCATATGATTTTATTTAGGTATTTTACTCTTACATATATTTTTAGTGCTTTATCCTTATTAATTATGTTTGAAATTTTGTTTACTGATACAATTATTTAAGACATATAAAAGATTTTGGGACTTATTCAGTATATTTGTAATATTTGTGGTAACTGTCATAAACTTCTAATTCATTTTCTAAATATAATAATTGATATATGGTTAATATTGATATTTAATATGATTTACATCTATGGCTATGCCATAAGAAGGTGTCTCCTGTTTTTATGTGTGATGTTTAGATTTCTTTTCAAAATATTTATGGATGGCTAGAACCAGGGATTATTATAGAAGTTTCTTCAGTATTTTTCTCTAAGACTGTGAAGTCTCTTAATTATCTTAGCATTTGAAATGTCCAGTAGTGTTACACTTCTTTAAGATTGTTTTGTTTTCAGAAAATTTTAGTTAAGAGTCTCAGGTGAGGGCTGGGATTGTGACTCAGTGGTAGAGCGCTCACCTAGAATGGGCCGGACCCATGTTCGATCCTCAGTACCACAAAAAATAAAGGCATTGATTTGTGTCCATCTACACCAAAAAAATAAATATACACATATTTTTTTAAAAAGAGTCTCAGGTGAGTTTTGTCACCACAGAAACATACAAATTTATAGTTTGTAGTGGAAAATAGGAAAGAAATTGGTTATAACCTAAAGCAACAGTGTTTATTGATAATATATGAGTACCTAAAAATTTTCTTAGGTTTGATAGGATTAAAATCATGAATACTCAATCAGAATAGCATCTGTAGCTCTTTTTATAGTGTTATACATTCTGTTATTAACATGAGTTTCATTGATTTTTAAAATAAATGTAAATACTTCATAAATTATCCAGTAAAAATAATATTGGTAAGAGAAATAAACACAAAGGGGAGAGGGGAGAGACTGGGTTTAGCAATATAGTTACAGTATTTAGGTATGTCCCTACTACTATTAGTTTTTCTAGTGTTTTGAATGTGAAGGTGTACTTTTTCTGTATCTGATCATGTGATTCTTGTTTTTAAGTCTATTAATATGATAAGTTATGTTTAGTGATTCTCATATGTTTAGCCAACCCTGCATCCCTGGGATGAATCCCACTTGATCGTAGTGCACTATCTTTCTAATATGTTTTTGTGTGCGATTTACCAGAATTATATTGAGAATTTTTGCATCTATGTTCATCAGGGATATTGGTCTATATATTTTCTTTCCTTGATGTGTCTTTGTCTGGTGGGAGAAGGAAGGAACTATTTTGCAGCCAAGGCACAGGGGAGGGCCTCTGTGTAAATTTCTCTCTATGTTTGATTTTTTCCTAGTCATTAAGCACACTGTGTGATGTATTTACTGGCCCTGTATTTCAGGTCAGACTCAGGTTTGCCAGGAATTTTCTTCCTTAAAAAAGGCACAATCAACCAATCTCCCATAGAATGAGTTTGGAAGGGTTCTCTCCTTTTCTGTTTCATGGAATACTTTGAGGAGTAATGGTGTTAATTCTTTGAAAGTCTTTTAGAACTTGGCTGAGAATCCATCTGGTCCTGGGCTTTTCTTTGTTGGTAGGCTGTTGAGGGTGTTTTCTATTTCATTACTTGAAATTGTTCTGTTTAAATCATGTTTGACCTTCTCATTTAGATTGGATAGGTCATATGTCTCTAGAAATTTGTTGAAGTCTTTGGTATTTTCAATTTTGTTGGAATAAAAAGCAATCATAAAATTTGTTTGGAAACTAAGAGATCCACAATAGCTAAAGCAATCCTTAGCAAGAAAAATAAAGCAGGAGGCATCACAATCCTAGACCTTAAACTATACTACAGAGCTAAGGAAACAAAAACAGAAAAGTATTGGCACCAAAGTAGACTCGTAGACCAAGGGTACAGAATAGAGTATGCAGAGACAAACGCACAGAAATATGGTTATGTCATATAAGCCATAAACATTCACTGGAGAACTGCTAGCCTATTCAACAAATGGTGCTAGCAAAATTGGAAATCCATATTAGCAAAATGAAAGCAAACTGCTGTTTCTGTGTTTCTCACCCTGAACAAAAACCAACCCAAAGTGGATCAAAGACTTAGGCACTGGAACAGAGACCCTGGGCCTAACAGAAGAAAATATAGGCCCAAATCTTCACCACAACAGCCTAGGATCTGACTTCCTTAACAAGACTCCTAAAGAGCAAGAAGTAAAATCAAAAATCAATAAATGGGAGGCATTCAAATTCAAAAGCTTCTTCTCAGCAAAAGAAACAATCAAAAATGTGAGGAGAGAGAGTCTACAGATTGGGAGAAAATTTTTACCAGTTACACCTCCAATAAAGCATTAATCTCTAGGATACATGAAGAACTCAAAAAACCAAATAACCCAATCAATAAATGGGCTAAGGAACTGAACAGACACTTCACAGAAGAAGAAATAGTCAATCAACAAACATGAAAAATTGTTCATCATCTATAGTAATTAGAGAAATGCAAATCAGAACCTCACTAAGATTTCATCACTCTTGTTAGAATGGCAATCATTAAGATACAGACAGCAATAAAATGTTGGGAAAGATGTGGGGAAAATGTATACTTGTACATTGCTGGTGGAACTGCAAATTCGTGCAGCCACTATGGGAAGCGTATGGGGATTCCTCAGAAAACTGGGAATGGAACCACCATTTGACCCAGCTATCCCACTCCTTGGTTTATATCCAAAGGACCTACAATCATTATAGTACAGTAATGCAGTCACATCAATATTTATAGTAGCTCAACTAACAATAGCTAACCTATGGAACCAACCTGGGTGTTCTTCAATGAATGAACGGATAAAGAAAATGTGGTATATTTTCAATAGAATATTACTCACCTTTAAGGAAATTATGAAATTTAATGAAATTATGACATTGCTGGTATATAGATGGAGTTGGAGAGTATCATCCTAAGAGAAAGAAGCCAATCCCGAATAACTAAAGGCCAAATGTTTTCTCTAATAGGCACATCCTAATTCACAATAAGGTTGGGAATACCAGAGAACACTGTGGTGTTGTGTTTTTAGAGTTTCTTCGTTTGAGGGGGCGATTTGTTTTCTTACTTTTTCATATTGTGTGTCTACCCAGTGCATGTAGGCCAGTAGTTTCTACTTTATGGATTTATGGTGTCCCTGAAGGTTTCCTGTACTGTTTTGTAAGAGACAAATAGTAACAACAACCATAACAAGCAATATATAGCGTTGACTAAAAAGTTGCTACTACAATGCCTAAAATGTTAATTATCACAATAAACAGAAATGGTAATGATCAATTATTGCCTGTAATAAATACAGCAAGTTTGCAAAAGGTTTTATAACTTCAAATGGTGGATGGGAGAAAACAGAACTGCTGTAGGGTATGATGAGTGTGAGGGAGGAGTAAAGAAGACAGAAGTAAAAGAATAAAGAAAGAGAAGAGAATAGTAGAGATTAGCTTTTAATGGAAGAAAAAAAATCAAGGGAAATAGAGGAATATGTGTGTGTGTGTGTGTGTGTGTGAGAATGTGTATATTTTTTTTTTCCTAACCTAACTTTTCTGACATTTCTTCCACTGTGGTGGGATGTATATAGATAGATATACATATAGATGTATCCCATAGTTCTTTGAAGTTCTTGTTTTTGGTTTCTTATCATTGTCCGTCTGTGCTCTGTTTACAAGATTATATATTTGGCTTCTGTGCCTGACGTTCTGTGTTCCAAGTGTCTAGTCTGTTGGTGATGCATTCTATTGAGTTTTTATTTTTATTTCCTTCATTTTTAGGATTTCTGCTTTTTTGTTGTTGTCTTCAGCGGGAAAAAAAATATATTTGTATATATGTATATGTATAAATATGTATATCTATAACTATATAGATACATATATGTATACACATACATATATAATATATAGATACACATACATATGTATATATAAAATAAAAATTTAAAAATATTTAAATAAAAATAAAAGAATGCAAAACTAAACTAAAATTTCAAAAAAATGATATATCTTAGTTTACAGAAATGTAAAATAACTGCTTTCAAAAATGGTAGAAATGAGAAAAAATTATAAAAATATATTAATATCCATGTACCATCAAGATCACAATGAAACAGAAAAATAATTTTTAAAAAAAGAAAAAAATCCTGATAAAAGTTTAAAACAATCTTTCTGTTGGCAGTTCAGAGTATTCTCACTTTCTCTTCTCAGGAGTTTTAGGTGAGTTTGTCTGGAGCATGAATTTCCACTCTTTGGATTGTTGGAGTGAGAGGAGTAATCCCATAGGCAGAGTTCCTAGAGGCTGGGTTTAGGTTTTACTGGGCTCCAAGCCCTTCACTGAATGCCAGTTTTGTCTGGAGATTTTTAAATCAGTACACCACACCTCCAGCGCCTAGTACTTGCTGGTCCCTCTTGGAACTTTAGAGAATTATGGGATACATCTATGTGTATATATATGTTTATACATCCACCACAGTGGAAGAAATGTCAGAAAAGTTAGATTACCCGAGGGATCCTTCCTGGGTTCCACTTTTGTGATGTGGGAACCAATTCTAAGTCCCCTCTGTAATCTGCAGACTCCACATTTCCTGGTCTCAGGTTTAGCATTCTGCCATTGCCTTTCCAAGTTCCTGGCTGCAGCAAAATATGGTGGTGGTGGGGGAGGGAGGTGCCTAGCAACTTGTGTAGATTGATATAGCAGGAATGGGAGCCCTTTATTGTAAGAAAACAGAGGTATTTGTACATTCCACACAGCTTATCTTAACTATACAGCAGTCAACCAATCAGGAATCTCCACACTTAATGGCTTACTGGCATTACTTGACAAACCACTCCCTCTGGCATTTTGCCAGGCACTATTCAGACTTGTTTACAGACTCTAACATTTCTCTGGCAAAATGCCAGGCGCCATCCTGACTTGTTTACAGACTCTAACACCTGGCTAGATACATGTTTCCCAGGAAAATCCTGCAAGCACTAAGATTGGAAGGGGAGAGGTAGAGCCAGGTGGGTTTCCATGACAATGGTCCTCTGTGTAAATTTCTCTTTATGTTTGATTTTTTTCCTAGTCATTAAGCACACTGTGTGATGTATTTACTGGCTCTGTATTTCAGGCCAAACTCAGGTTTGCCAGGAGTTTGCTTCCTTAAAAAAGGCACAGCCCTTGCCTGTGCCTTGGCTGCAAAATAGTTCCTTCCTTCTCCCAGGGAAAGATGGTTGGTTCTTTCCCTTCATGTGGATAAAAAGTGCAACGAGGAATATCCTGCAGTGGTTGATATCGTGCAACAAGTCTTTAAGGTTTGTTGGGCAATGTCATTGTTCTCTAAATGCTCTGTAGCCAGTCACATTTCATTCCTCCCCCAAATTCATATTTCTTTAGTTCCCTTATCCCTCTACTATGCTTATGGAGGGATCTCTCTGGCTGGCACTGCTGATCCGGCTATGGCAGTGGCTATGCTGCTGGGATTTTTTTCCTTTATTTTATTATATCCAGCCTCCTGTAACCCCAGTCTGCTTTAATGTCCAGGTATAGGTTCCATTCAAACGTCTCTCCATTTCCCCTTTTTCGTTCACCCATCTTGCAGAGAAGCTACCTGTCTCCTTTCTTGGTTTTATGCCATGTAATAGCCAGGAACGCCACGTCCTTTATTCTGCCATCTTGGATGAAGCTTAGAATTTCTTTTACTGTGTTGAATAAGAGTGACAACAGTAGATACCCTTTTCTTGTTCTTGGCCTTAGAGGAAATGCTTTTCCTTTCTCCCCATTAAGTGTGATGTTGATTATGGTTTGTCTATAATCTTTGTTATAATAAGGTATGATCCATGTGTACCTAATCTGTACAGGACTTTTACAATGAAGCCATGTTAAATTTTATCAGATTTTTTTTTCTGTATCTATTGAGATGGTAGCTTTTATCTTGAGTGTATTTCCTGTTTAATGTTTATTGATTTGCATATCTTTACCATCCCTTGCATTCCTCGAATAAAACCAACTTGATCATGATGTCTGAGTTTTTAAAAAATCTGCTGTTGAATTCAGTTTGCAAGTATTTTGTTGAGCATTTTTTCCATGTATATTCATTGAGAATCTTAGTTTTTAGATTTATGATTTTTCTATTTACTTTTAGTTGTTGTGTTCTTATCAGGCTTTGGCAGGAGGTTAACTGGATTTATAGAATGAGTTTGGAATTTGCATTTTATTTGGTGGAATAATTTGAGGAACATTGTTGTTCTTGAAAAGACTAGTAAAATTCAGAAGTGAATCCATGTGGTCCTGGGCTTTTTTCGTTGGGGAACTTTATTGCTTCTTAAGTTTCATTCCTTCTATTGATCTGTACAGTTGTTTGTTTTTGAAATATTATTTTGGTTCAGTTTTGGTAGGTTATTCATATGTGTCTAGAAATTTGTCCATTTTGGGGGTAGATTTTCCAATTGATTGAAATACACTTCTCAAAATATTCTTCAATGATTTTATGGAAATCCACTGTGATATCTATTCTGATTGTCCCTTTTTACCTCTAATTTTATTACTTTAGGTCTTTTCTCTTTTTCTTTTGGTTAGTTTGGCTCAAGATTTGTCAATCTTGTGTATGTTTTTAAAGAATCAACTCTTTATAATCCTTTGTATTCACTTTGATCCTATCTTTCAGTGGAGCTTAGTAGTAACTGGGTGCTTGCGTTCATTTATTTTCTGCTATCTTGTTATGGATTTACTGATACTTTACTATTTCATCTTGGTTTCATTTTGATATTTTTTTATCTTACGAATATTTTGATGTCACAGTGTTGCATAGTATCCTCATGATGCTTTTTGGTTTTGTGAGGTGAGTATTGTTAACTCCCACTTGAACTTGTGATCATTTCTTTTCTTTCTTTTATTTTTTTTGTCAGACTCCATAGATTTTTAAGTTTTATAGATCAAATTTAGATTCAAAGGCTCAAATTCAGTTTTCTTGATTTTCTTATTTTACTTCTATTTATTTTTTTCTCTTTTGTAATATTATTGCTTCTTCTGGCTTTGTGTTTAATGTTTTCCACAATTTTTATTGCTGAATTAGCATGTAAAGTTAGGCATCATTTGTTTTTCTTTGAGGCTGCTTTTGCTACATATTTAGTAGATTGTATTTTTGTTTTCATTTATCTGTGTGTATTTTCTAATTTGTGACTTTTGCTTTGAATTATTGCTAATTTTAAGTGTAAATCAGTTAATTTGTACTTATTTATAATTTTCTAACAGTTCTCTTTCTGTTATTAACTTTTTTGTGGATGGCAAAGATAATCTGTATTATTTTACTGTTTTAAAATTTATTAAAAGATGTTGTACTGTCTATATCCTAGGGAATGTTTCATGTGTAGTTGGAGGCATGTGTATCCTATTCTAGTAGCCATTGGTGTGGTTATTGTTCATATTTTAAAAATTTAGCTTAATTAACGATTAGTATTATTAATAATTTATTACTGTGTTATTATTGATTATTAGTAGTTATTATTAATAGTTAATAATTCATTTTTGAAAATGGGTTTTGATGTCTTCATCTATGATTATAAAATATCTCCTTTAATTTTGTCATGTTGTCATTCATATATCTTGGAATTTTTGTTTTGTATGTATATGTTTATAATATGTAATTTTTCCTTTTTTCTGTTAAATAAATATTGCTGGTTTAACTCTATCCATCTATCTGTCTATTTATTTATTATTGTGGTGTTAGGGATTAAACCTTGTGCATTCGAGGCAAACACTCTATTAACTAACTGTGGATCATTTAATGCCTTTTTTGTCTTTTTTCTTTTTTTGTAACTTAAAGTTAATTCTGTCTGATACTAATGTTGATACTCAATCTGTCTTTTTGTTCCTATTAATGTGGAATATGTAGTTTCTCTCCATTTGAACTATCTTTTGTTGTAGATAACATAATGTTAGAACTTGAATTTATACATTTTGCTAACTCTGCCTTTGAATGGATAATTTTGTTCACTTACTAGTAATAAGGAAAGGCATCCTACCATCCTTTTGCTTTTTTCTTATGTGGTAGAGGTTTCTTTGGTCCCTTATTTCTCTTCAGTTTTTTTAATTTGTGTTTGATATTTTATAGTTGTTTAGTTTGATTCCATTCTGTTTTCCTTTTCTTTTTTGTTGTATAGGAATGGCTTTATCATGGACATGATTTTTTAAAACAATAGTTTGAATTGGTACAAACTTACTTTAAGCGGCATAGATTTTTCTTGTAGATTTATTCTTTCTCATATAGTTGTTACAAATTATCGTGTTTTGATATTATTTATCTTTTAACATGCTTACGTTTATTGTTTTAGCATATTTTTCTTCAGTTATATAGTTAGGAAAAAAGAGTAATTATAAACTTGAAATTGCTAATACTGGCTTTTTAATGTTCCCATGTAGCTACTTTCATCAGATTACTTTTTTTGTTTGTTCACAGAGCTTTGAGTTCCTATGTAGGATCCTTTCATTCTAATCTAAAGGATTCATTTATCTTTTCTCATAGGCCAGGTCAACTTTGTTTATCTTGATATTGCTAACTGTCTCTATTATTATTTTAGTACCAGAGATCACCCTAAATATTTGAAAGGCAGTTTTGCCACATATAGAATTCATGTCTGGCAGTGTTTATTTTATTTTATTTTTTACTTGCACTACTTTAAATATTTCATCTCATTGTTTTCTAGACTTCATAGTTTCTGATGAGCAGCATAGTTATGCTAATTTGAAGATTCGGTCTTTGTTCTTAATTACTTAGATACCTTATGTGTCTTGATAGTAATATCTTAAGCTTGCCCTTCTTTGGATGGAGATTTTTAAATAGAGATTGCATCTCCTCAGATTTTAAAATTTGCCTTTTTATAAAAATTTCCTTATTACTTCAGTATCATCTTACATAGGGAAGTTCATTTTGATATAATCATACAAGCATGAAATATAATTTGCTCCATTTCAATCCCCAGTTCTTCCTCTTACCCTTTCCTCTTTCCCTCTGTTGTTTTACCTACCTCTCTTGGCCTTCCTTCCATTCAATTGTTTTATTCTTATCTACATATCAAGGTGGAATTCACTGGAGTATATTCATATGTGGACATAGCATAATTTTGTCCACCCATACCCTCAACCCTCCTTCCTCTACTTCATTGATATTCCCTCTGTATTCTTGGGTCTGCCTCCCAATACCTTTCCCAACTTCTTTTGCTCTATTCAAGTGCAGTAAGCCAGACTCAGATTGAAACTTTTGACTTTTTAAACTTTGTTCCTTCTGCCTTGTTCTTTCTTTCTGACATTTATATTATGCATATGCTGATATACTTCACAGTTTTCCAGTATTCTCTTAGTGTCTTTTAATTTTTTTAAAAAAATATTTTCATTCTTTTAAAAAAATATTGGCTCCACTGGTTGGACGAATTCAGTTGACTCATTTTCAGATTTTTTGATAAGTCTGCCTGCAGAAATCTTATAATGAATCTTACTATAAATAGTGAATATTCACTTGTTGTTACACTTTTAAGATGTATATTTTTTTAGCTTACTTTTTATATGTTTTTACTTCTTTATTGATATTGTTTGTTCAAGATTATTTTCAATTTCCTTTTGTTCTTTTCCATAGTTTTTTTATTTAAATGTATTTAAGGCAGTTGCTAGAAAAGTGTTTCTCTAGAAAGTATAACGTGTGCTGCTGCTAAGATAGTTCCTTTTTATTATATTACTCAATAAATTTCAATAAGCTTTACTTTTTTGAGGGAGTTTTATGTCGTGTCAAAGGTACAAAGAAAAAGGTACAAAGATTTTCAACACATCCCTAATTTCCTTGCACATATGTTGGTAGCAACCCATTCCAACATCTGCTGCCATAGTGGCATATTTATTTCAGTTAAGGAAACTGCAATAATATATCATCATGGTCATCACACCACCATTTAAATCAGGATTCACCCTTGATGTTGTACTTTCTCAAAATCTGAACAAACATGAGGGTATCATTACATTGTCATACCAAATAGATTCACTACTCTAAACATATATGTTTTTTGCCCATCCTCTCTTCAACCACTAGTTTGGCAACCATTGTTTTTACTATAGATTCGTCTTTTCCAGAGTATTGTAGAACTAGAATCAGGATATGTAGCCATTTCATTTTGGCTTCTTTCATGTAATCATATGCAGATAAATTTCTCTCATGTCTTTTTGTGGCTTATGGTTGATTTCTCTTTTGAGCTGAACAATATTTCATTTTCTGAATGAATTGGTATATTTTTATACTAATTATAATAGTATATTTCTTCATTCACCTTCTGAAGGACATTTTGTATGTTTTCAGGTTCTGGCAGTTCTGAATAAAGAAGCCATGGACATTTACAGGTGTTTATTTGGATGTATGTTTTCAGTCCCTATTAAGATTGCTAGACCATATGTTAAAGGTTTATTTCATTTGGTTACGAAAATACTAAAATGTTTTCTATAGTGTCTGGGTCATTTTGCATTCCCACAAGCAATAAATAAGAATTCCTCTTGCTTCTCACCTTGACATCATTTGATGTTTCAGATTTGGTGTAGCAGTATTTCTTTTTAAATTGTGGTTTCTGAAAGATGTTTACTTGATGGATCTTTTTTATTTGTTCACTTGTGTATCTTCTTTTCCATGTTCAGGTGTTATGGTACCATTTGTTTTCTATGTTGTATTGCTTTCTTTTTCTTTGTCAAAATTGGTTGACTTTTCATATGGATTTGTTTGAAAGAACAGTTGACTATTTATCTGGATCTGTTTATAAATACAATCTATTCCCTTGAACTACTTTTCAGTCCTTACATCAATTCTATACTGGCTTTTTTACTAGAACTTTTTGGTATATCTTAAAGTTGCATAGTCTCAGTTCTCCCATCTTTGTATTTCTGTTTCATCATTGTGGTGTCCATTCTGGGTCTTTCGCCTTTCTGTGTAACAAAACAAGCTGTTTAGATTTTAAATGAGATTTTATTAATGTATAGATCTATAGGTTTAGTTGGAAAGAACTGTCATTCTAACAGTGTCCAGTATTTCTATCTGAAGACATGAACTAACCATTTTTTAAGTTTTTGTTTGCTTTGTTTTTTGGTTTTATATATGTTGGACAGTACTTTGTGTCTAGCTGTCAAGAAAAATATTATAAGATATGCTAAGAGGTAAAGGACTCAGTTTGAAGAGATCATAAGCATGGCAGAGATATTGAATAAGCAGATTGGGGAAGGTAGAATGCAGAAGGCAGAAGACTCTATTTGTGTGGGGAGTTGGAGAAGGTCTTGGAGTTGGATATGTCTTTTTCCTTGGGTCAGTTAAGACTTTATCAGGTTAGCCTTGGTAAATAGTTTCTTCTAAAGAAAAAAAACAGAGTGCTTCCAAGATTGAGGACTTGTGCGTAATACTCAAAAAGAGTATGAGTTCCTATGGTATTTTTACCAAATTTGTTTATGCTGAACTCCTTGTAATTTTGGAACTCATATGGAAAGCATTTTTGGAGTTACTTTATAATGTATAGAATAGCAGTTCCTCCATTTGATAAAGCAGTAGTTTGCCATAAGCTACTTCATTTTGAGTTTAAGGACTGAGAGTAAGTAAACAATCCTTTGCCTGGAAAGCAATAGGTACAAACTGATAAGTAAATCAGTCATGCTAATATGAATGATCACTTGTTAGCTAATCAGAGGCACATGGATGCATGTGCCTGTATTAACTCATATTGGAAAAACAAGCCCCAGTTATCAAACACACCAGACCACTAAATGATGCAACCCCCTCACTTGAAACTAACAAAAGAAGGGGCATTCCAAGGCTGGACACAGCATCACCTGACTCCATTGCCCAGGAAAGTTGCCACAGCAATGAACCTTTGAAACTCTTTCCTCAGGTTTTAGTAGAATGTGGTTTCCCTGATGGTGAGGACCACACATGGCCACTGCCACTAGATTTCTCAAGCTACAATTTAAGTGACACTGTGAAGCTGCTGCCATCCAGACCTTGGCCTAAAGCAAGTTCTTGCTCTTGGTTCCTTATATTATTTAGCTACTTACTTTGACTCTTTGCATTCATATCTGCTCTCTGCCTCAGCTCTTAATCCTTCAGCCACCTTAATCCTTTCTTAGCTTGTGTGTGTGTGTGTGTGTGTGTGTGTGTGTGTAACTTGTGATTATGACTTGAGGTTTTTAAATATGAGAAATGAAAATTGGAATAAGAGAACCAGTGATTGCCCAACTTCATCTACAAGGTGATCTACAACTCTTCAGGGAACGGACACTGATAAAAGTGGTGTAGCTTGTGATTTTACTGTTGTTCAGCAAACTCTGAAATTTTGGAAAGACACTAATGTGTTTGGTTTATGGTAATGTCAGCACACTTAAAACAATCACAGTTCAAGTTTCCCTGTGTTGGCAAAAATTTCTGCCCTCTGATTCTTTTCTTGGTATTTGCTTTGGCTAGTCCTGATCTCTACATTTGTCCTTCATTCTCTCCCCTTTGGGAGACTTTGGTTTGCCCCCAACCCCATCTCTTTTGTGAGTCTAAAGACAGCTATTTGTCTTTGAGTTTGTTTGGCTTTTTACTTGTGAGGATGGAATGTTAACTGTTGGCTTCTTACTTGCAATATAAAAACACAGAAATCTATATTTTTGAATGGGAAATACTGTGTTCTTTACAAGCTTCATAATGTTTTGATGTTTCGAATATTTTAATATGACATTTCCAGAAGTCAAATTCTTCCTCCTCAGAATTTGATTGTTTGCTTACTGCATTCTTTTTATTTACTGTAGCCTGTTTGTGTAGTGACGATGTTATGTTAATTTTTTTGTAATGTCTGTATTCTTTTTCATTTGTGTTCTCTCATCAAACCCTTGTTCTTTTAGCTTCTGTTCAATTATATGACACATAATGAAGATTTTTTACATCCCAGAAGTAAAAAGTAAGAAAGTAAACAAAAGGAGAGGGAAGTAGAGAGAGAGAATTTTTTAAAAAACAAAAGAAACCACTAAACAATTTCTCTGTTTTGCAGATTATCCCTTTGATGGGGCACAGAGCCATTTTCTAGGTAGCTTACAAATCTTAGCCTTCAATTCCTGTTTGCCATTTGAAATGTAATGGTTTTAGATCTTTAAAAGCATAAGTCTTTTTCAGGGTGTTGGGTGTGGTTTCCAAATTCTCTAGTGAACACCATAACTTTTAAATATCATAATTCCCAAGAAGGCTCTCTTTCCAGTTTTCTCTTTCTTGCTTTTCTAACACTTTGATTGCTATAAACTTTTGGTTATCCAAAGACAGTTTTTGCTTTATTTTTATAAGTTTTTATGGCTGGATGGGCCCATGGAGTTGACTATATTATTGTGGTGTTTTCTGATTATATCCTGGTAATACATTTTTAATTATTTATGATTTTTTCATTTTCAGTTGGTTGTTAAATTTGAAATGAGTTGTTTATAAATGGCATGTGATGGGGTCATATGTTTTCATTCTCTTTTCTCTCTCTTTCTTTTGGTACTAGAGATTGAACCCTGGGGTGCTTAATCACTGAGCCATATCCCAGTCCTTTTTAATATTGTATTTAGAGACAGAGTCCCATTGAGTTTCTTAAGACCTTGTTAAGTTGCAGAGCCTGGTTTTGAGCTCTTAATCCTTCTGCTTCAGCCTACAGAGCCACTGGGATTACAGGTGTGCTCCACTATGTCTGGCTTTATTCTCTTTTCATTTTACATTTGAGGTATTTATTGAATGGACATTGGGTTTGTGTTGACTTTTAAAAATTTTTTTAACTTTTTAAAAACTGTCATCACTTTGTGTTCTTGCCTGCCTTTTGGATACTTTAGCATTAAAAAGTTGTATATTAACATATTAATATAAATTCAGATATACACATCTTTGCAATTTCCTTTGTTATTCTTCGATGGCCTTGGGACCCTTATCTGAAAATCTTTCATAACTTTTATTACTAATTAAATTTTTATGTACACATAAATTTTACTTCAAAATTTAAGACTTTCTCTTTCACCTTGACTGCCAATTTTAGGGTATGTGAATGTGTATGTAGTTGGGATGTGTTCATTACCATGTAAGTGGAAGTCATTATGAATGTTAAAGATGTGTCTTTGTTTAGATTATGGGATGGTTGGGTGCTTTGTGAGACAGACATAAAAACAATATTATGTACCTCTGTACTTCTTTACTTGTCAGGTGTGTTTTGGTCTTTTTTACTCTATATCTAGCACAGTTTTTACATCGTTGATATAATCAGATTGCTCAGCTAATTTAAAACAACCATGAGTAGTTCTTGAAATGACACTTTCTACTATTGTACTTTAAAAAATGTCTAAGCTGCTAAGGGAAATAGAGCTGTTGTAAGCCATTATTTTGTTAAATTTTTTTTTAAGATAAAATTTACTTGATTTTCTTTTGTTAGTATTTTCTTTTGTTTTGGAGGAGTTTTCTTCGGCCTTCTGATGAGAACAAGAAAGGATTTTAGTTTCATTAATAAGTTTTTGAGGAAGATGGGTGACAAATGGAGTCACTTATAAATTTTATGTAACCTTAGACAACATTATTATATCCTATCAGTGGGAAATGTAATGTCTTTAAAGTAACCCATTTATGAATATTTTGGAAAAAATATTCCCCAGAACTGAGCACTTGAAAATTCAAATTCTGCTACTTTTTGTTCTCATCCAAAGGGTAGTGACATTTGCTTTATTGCTCAATGTATTAATTAACCCTGCCTTTGAAAGTGTTTCTAATTAGTGCATTTTCACATTGTGTAATCTAGAGATAAGAAAGTATGTGAAAGGATATACAGAGACTATAAGCAAATATTTTACTATTTTATGTAAAAGACATTTGAGCATCTCCCGGTTTTGGTATCTATGGAAGTCCTGGATCCAGTTCCTTATGGATACCAAGGATCGACTGTATATTGCTGCAGTTTTCATTCTGCTTAATTGCTTAAAAAGTTAATAAAGTTATGGTTGGTTGTTTAAAATCAAGGGTATTTCTACTTAAAGGCTTTGTCGTTTCATTTTTTTCCCTAAATATTCCTCTTCTCCCCTACTCTTCAGAGGAAGTATCACTCTGCAAAAGAAGCCTATGAACAACTCTTAAAGACAGAAAACCTACCTGCACAAGTAAAAGCAACTGTATTGCAACAGTTAGGTACATAAGACTTATTTTTTATTACCCATTACATTCACTTAAAGATGTTGTTTTGCCATAGGATGGGGTTGTTAGCCTTCTGCTTAGAAATTCATTTTCATTTGAAATCTGTTTTAGGATTAAATGTACCATGTATTGTGTTATGATTAAATTTAATATGAGTACCTTAATTCTTTTCTTTATAAATGTGTTATTTTTCTTTTTTATCTATAATTATTTTATTTATACCTATTGTTAGGCAAACTTTGTCTCACCATTCATCCAAATGTAATGAAGCTAGTTCTTTTAAATTCTCAATATTTTTCTTTACCATTAGACCAAGGGAGGATGGGGTTTGAGTACTTCTACATGCAGGGCTCTTAGGAAGTTAATTGAATTAAGACAATTTATTAGAGTTTAATATGTACTGAGCTTGCTTTAATAGTTTTGTTGATAATAGGATTGATAGAAACATCTCACCTATGTATTAGAGAATATCTCATTCTGTATTTCCTTGAATAGAGTTCTTTATTCATATAATGAAGATGAAGAAATAAAGTATTTGAAAATAATATAAACTGTTAAAATTTTAAAGATAATGAGGATTTCTCCCAATAATTATTTTAGATAAGGCTTATTTGTCTTCTCTATGATACTTGGTATTTGGGTTATGGTTTAGTTGGTTGGTTTTACTTTCACTGTTTATATGTAGTAAGAGCAAATAATTTCTGAGTTTCAATGAGGTTTGGAATAAGAGGAATGCTATTATATGTTATTTTTTTTAATACAATTTCAGTATCAGCAAAGCTTAGTTTTGCTTAGATAACACTTTTGGCAAAGAAATTTTGTATACTTTAATTGAGCCACAGCTAAAACACTTATTTCTGTTTATCACATACTGCCTCAAAACCTAATATTTCAATTGTCTGTGTAGCCTATAGTTTTAAATCTAGTTATTAAGTTAACAGTTGTGATACATAACTCTGTACCATTCTCATAACTTTTTGAACTTACTTTTCACTGAGCTCTTCCATACAGTTTGTTGTTGTTTTGTTTAGTTGTTCCATCAAATGCTGTCATATTTAAGATGTTCCTGTAAGTAATCTATGTTAGTAAGATGCTGGGCATTTTGTAAGGCTTCAAAAATGAATAAAGGATTTACCTTTGATTATATAATCTTGCATTTATTCTTTGGTAATAAAGATAGGATGCATAAATTATTCTTAATATTCTTTTTGGTGTATTGTGACTTTCAAAGGAAAAATAAGTGTATCATCTTTAGCCATATCATTTCTGGATTTTTTTTCAAAATTAAATTTAGGAAAGGAGAATTTCTGGTTTATAAACTCTTAGAAATCCAGTGCCTCAGGGTTACATTAGTTATTTTCTCTGTATGATATAGATTATCTTGCACTTACATTCAGTGGTTTCCAATTTGGAGAAAACATAATCTCAAGCAATGGAGTAAATTACTAAAATATTGTTTTAATTTGTTTTTACCCTATGTGGTATTCTTAATGCTAAAAAAAAAATAGTTGAATGATGGGTAAATACATGTGACTTTTTGTTGTTGTTGTTGTTATAGGTTGGATGCATCATAACATGGATCTAGTAGGAGACAAAGCCACAAAGGAAAGTTATGCTATTCAGTATCTCCAAAAATCACTGGAGGCAGATCCTAATTCTGGCCAATCTTGGTATTTCCTTGGAAGGTGAGATTGAACTCTTTGACTGCTTAGAATTGATATGCTTTGTAAAATGTTAGTTTATGTGAAATGATCTGGTCAGAGACATTTTTTAGATATCTTAAATATCGTAAGATTTTTTTATGTCTTTAATATAATGAAGATTTCTGGAAGGTGAAAATGGACAATCTGAATGTGTTTGCTCTTATTGAGATGTTCTTATTTTGATTAGATTTTGTTTTCACATTATTGTAATCTTAGTTGAATTGTTCTTAAACAATCTTAAATAACTTTTTATCAAATAGCAATCACTAATAGTTTTTAGTTTGGTGTTTTATGTTGTGCCTGTAATTTTTTATATTTTTTGATTTATTTATTTAGTAAAACAGAAAATGCATTTATATTATTTGTAAAAGCAGACTTTTACATATGAATTTTACATATTAGAACTGTTTTTCTACCTAGATTTCTTTTCAGTCAAGAATAAGATTTGACACGGTGGCATGCCTGTAATCCCAGTGGATAGGGAGGCTGAAGCAGTAGAATCACAAATTCAGAGCCAGCCTCAGCAGCTGGGAAGTCCTAAACAACTGAGAGAGACCCTGTCTCTAAATAAATTACAAAATAGGGCTGGGGGTGTGACTCAGAGGTCCAGTGCCCCTGGGTTTAATTCTTGGTAACTCACCCCCCCCCAACAACAAAAAAGAATAAGATTTGTAGCATATTATATCATAGCATTGTGGGTGTGTCTAGTGCCAGAGATTTGTATTATTGTAGTTACTGTTACATAGGAAACATACTCTTGAAAGTATGAATTTTGTACAAATGCTGTACTTTTACCAGCTCTGTGTGAGGACAGCCATATTCACAGAGATCTTCTCCAGTAAATCAGGATTTAAAGCACTAGTGTACTTTTTACTTTTAACCTTTTTTGGATAAAAGTTTCCAAGTGAACAGAATGATACTTGGGCTCTCTCTCATTCAGTGAGGAGGTCATGGAACAGGGTAGAGGAGAGTGTGGCTGCGGAGTTGCTAATCAAGAACTCCAGAGACCAAAGAGGAAGCAGGTCTGATTTTATTGCACAGTTATTATATATATACTGAGGCAGTTGCTAAGCAGATACTTATGCAATTTCCCGCCAGCTGTCCTTGCAGCGACCAATCTAGGAATGGGCTGTGGAGCAGGTGAAGGGACTGCAACACGTGGCCTCATGCTCAGGGCTGTGCCTATGGCATAAGTGGTTTGTTGCTTACATGCCTGGCATGGGGAGCTGGTTTGCCACTCAGACGCCTTTATTGTATGCCATGTCTGCAGTACTCCATGCACTTGTCCCCACAGAACATTCTCTTGACTTTTTAGATAGAAGATGGTAACCTATTTTAGGTTCAGTATTATTTTTTAGGTACTAATTAGCTTTAATTTTTTTTTTTTTTTTTTACTTTCTTCTTTGTGTTCCTCCGAATCTGCTTTTTTGCTGGGGGAAAGAAAACAAGTTTGTGAAATTATATTTTAAAACCTATAAGTTCTACAAGAAGAACTTAGGTGTTATTGAAAATATTGAAATTTGATGACAGTAATATTTCTGAGACATGTGTACATTATCTATGTGTTTAATACTGTGTTGAATATTGAGCTCACTTATTAGTTGGGATGTAAATATAAAAGGGAAAAGAGTGGGTAATACATTTATTCTATCACTAGTTATTAATTCTGATAATGGCTTCCTAAGATGGTGTAATGTTAGATTTGGGTTAGAGTAGGGTGCTTCCTAGTTTACTCATTTTGAGGCAGACAGTAGATCTTACCTTGGTTGGTAGGAGTAGGGCCTTCGGAGAAGAACAAGAGGGGAGAGTGAAGGACATCATGCCAACCGAAAAAGAGACAGTGTGTCTGAAAGATATCCTGCGAGTTGCTGCTGCCTGCCAGTGTTAACCACAGTGCCTTCTTCTGACCTAGAATACTTGTTTCTGTTTCTCACATCTTCAACCACAGCAGCCTTTCCTTAGTTGTTCTTGCTCTTATCCCTAAGTCAACCATAAGCAGACTCCTACCCAAATGCTTCCTCTTGTTTACAGACACATGAGACTAAAATGTTGGACCCAAAATCTTCTTAATTTTGTAAAAAGAGATTGAAATCATACATTCCTGATTGTCTTAGTAAGTTCAAATCCATAAGTTGATTGGTTCACAACAGCATTCCCATTAGTATCATCCCTCTCTAATGCCCCTGCAGAACCAGTAGATAAGCCTTAACATCTTTATGCAAAGAACATCTAGTGCTAGTTCTTCAGTAGTTCCTCCCACTCTTTGAGGCTCTCTTCTTTCTCTGCTTTAAGAAACACTGATTTCCCTATCCTTTGCTTGTCTGTGGATTTCATTACTTGAATTCAAGAGGCAAAGAATCCAACTTCTTTGATCCACTGTGGGAAACTAGTCCAGAGGAATAAAGTGTTTTCCGTAAAGTTTCATAGTAATTATTATCAGAAAAGGAGCACCAGCTTCCACCTGTGTTTTTATTGTTGTTTTAATTACTCAGACGACTTCAGTGGAATTTAGACAAGTTATATATAGGAAAAACAGTTTGTCAGTGGACTCAGACATCTGTGATTGGGCTTGTCAGACTTAAGTATTCATATACAGATGAAATCCGATTATAGAAACTTTTGTTAGGCATAAAGAATAGAATTGGAGCAGCACATGCCTGTGATACCAACTCTTGGGAGGCTAAAGCAGAAGGATCAAAAGTTCAAAGACATCCTCACTCAGCAGCTTTGTGAGTCCCAAAGTAACTCAAAATAAAAGGGGCTGGTGATGTGGCTCAATGGTTAAGTTTCACTGGGTATAATTCCTGATACCCAGCCTCCAAAGAAAAAAAAAAAAAAGGTATAGAATTGCAATGTGGGATGCATATGCACAGACTAGGGTGGCCTTTTATATGTCTGGAGAAAAAAGAAAGTTTAGAATTTTTCTGGGAGAAAGAAATATACACAAGAAATTATGAAAGAAAGTTCATTGTCTGTCTCAGCATTTGAAGGAGCTGGCAAGTTCTGACTACCAACTGGCAGAAGTTAACTTTGTAAAGGTAGTCCAAAGGTCAAAGTTTTTACATGGCTTGCCAAGTAAAAACTGTTTTAAAGATAGGATAGTTTGTTTTATTCTGTGAGATGATTTCTGGAGCAGGGTTCTGTGATTTGCTTTCCTTTCTCATCTTGTTATTCAAGTATTGGGAAAGTCCAGGTTTTTATGTATTTATATTTATTATTCATATGTTTATTTTATATTGTTATGTGTAAAAATAATAGTATTTTAATCAATGCAGAGCATCCTTGAAAGATGTGTCTAATACCCCCCAAACTCCATTTTAGTGGACTATAATAGGAATGACTCCATTTATATAAATGAACTTTCACAGGTATACTGCTTCTATTTTCACTTTTTAGAAATGGACTATGAAATGTTGCTTATTACTCTTGGCATTTGTGAAGAGATGTCTGATGATCTGAAATTCAGTTCATTTCAAGAAAAAATATGTCTTACTCTCTCTTAACATTTACATTCTTTCTGGTTGTTGTTTACATTGTTGCTTTCTTCTGAAATTGTCCCATTCTCCCAGCCCTTCCACACAGGTTGTAAGAACTCTCTGATATTGCCTTCTTTCATTTTTTTGCACTTTTAAATTTCCTAGAGCCCATAAATAAGTCTTTTTGTTGTTGTTGTTGTTGTTTTTCAAGGACAATCTATTTTTTTTTTTTTATTGGTTGTTCAAAACATTACAAAGCTCATGATCTTTCATACATTTGACTCAATTGGGTTATGAACTCCCATTTTTACCCCAAATACAAATTGCAGAATCACATCGGTTACACACTCACATTTTTACATAATGGCATATTAGTGACTGTTGTATTCTGCCACCTTTCCTATCCCCTACTATCCCCCCTCCCCTCCCCTCTCATCTTCCCTCTCTACCTCCTCTGCTATTGTTCAATTCTCTCCCTTGTTTCCCTCCCCCTTTCCCCTCACAACCTCTTATATGTAATTTTGAGTAATATTGAAGGTCTCTTACCATTTCCATATGCTTTCCCTTCTCTCTCCCTTTCTCTCCCCCCACTCATCTTTGTTTAATGTTAGTCTTTTCCTCATGCTCTTCCTTCCTGTTCTGTTCTTAGTTGCTCTCTTTATATCAAAGAAGACATTTGGCATTTGTTTTTTAAGGATTGGCTAGCTTCGCTTAGCATAATCTGCTCTAATGCCATCCATTTCCCTGCGAATTCTATGATTTTGTCATTTTTAGTGCTGCATAATACTCCATTGTGTATAGATGCTACATTTTTTTAATCCATTCATCTATTGAAGGGCATCTAGGTTGGTTCCACAGTCTAGCTATTGTGAATTGTGCCGCTATAATCATTGACGTGGCAGTATCCCTATAGTACGCTCTTTTAAGGTCCTCAGGGAATAGTCCGAGACGGGCAATAGCTGGGTCAAATGGTGGATCCATTCCCAGCTTTCCCAGGAATCTCCATACTGCTTTCCAAATTGGCCTCACCAATTTGCAATCCCACCAGCAGTGTACAAGTGTACCCTTTTCCCCACATCCTCACCAACACTTATTGTTGTTTGACTTCATAATGGCTGCCAATCTTACTGGAGTGAGATGGTATCTTAGGGTGGTTTTGATTTGCATTTCTCTGCTTGCTAAAGATGGTGAGCATTTTTTCATGTACTTGTTGATTGATTGTATGTCCTCCTCTGAGAAGTGTCTGTTTAGGTCCTTGGCCCATTTATTGATTTGGGTTATTTGTTATCTTATTGTTTAATTTTTTGAGTTCTTTGTATATTCTGGATATCAGGCTCTATATGAGGTGTGAGGGATAAAAATTTGTTCCCAGGATGTAGGCTCTCTATTTATCTCTTTTATTGTTTCTCTTGCTGAGAAAAAAACTTTTTAGTTTAAGTAAGTCCCATTTCTTTATTCTTGTTATTAACTCTTGGCCATGGGCATCCTATTAAGGAATTTGGAGCCCGACCCCACAGTATGTAGATCGTAGCCAACTTTTTCTTCTATCGGATGCAGTTTCTCTGATTTGATATCTAGCTCCTTGATCCATTTTGAGTTAACTTTTGTGCATGGTGAGAGAAAGGGATTCAGTTTCATTTTGTTGTATATGGATTTCCAATTTTCCCAGTACCATTTGTTGAAGATGCTATTCTTCCTCCATTGCATGTTTTTAGCCCCTTTATTAAATATAAGAAAGTTGTAATTTTGTGAATTGGTGTCTGTGTCCTCTATTCTGTACCATTGGTCCACCTGCCTGTATTGGTACCAGTACCACGCTGTTTTTGTTACTATTGTGATAAGCCATTTTTAAAGCTTATTTCTATCCCTCTTTTGTATATGTCCTGTGTTCTTCAGTTTCATGTGAGTGAAATTTAAAGATCTCAATACTACAACTAGTTCTTTGCATTATACATAATCAAAGACTGCACCTCACATCCTCATTGGCATGTTTTAAAACTTTTTTCATGATGTTTTTCTCAAACTAGTTTCTCGGTTTTTAAAAAAATGCTTTTAGTTGTAGATGGACAACAGTATCTTTATTTAAATTTTATTTATATATGGTGCTAAAAATCAAATGTAGATTCTCACACATACTAGGCAAGCATTCTATCACTGAGCTTCAACTCCCTTGCCACTAGTTAATTGGTTTTATAACAGTATTTCTGCCAATTTTTAGCTGAACTAGGTTTTAAAACAGATTTATTATCCTCCTACTTGAATCATTCAGTTTTTTAAAACCAATTATTAGGTGTATTCTTTCCCCACCTTTTTCTGATGTGTCCCTTCATTACTTTGCCTGTAACTCTAGGACAATGTATGTATTCACCTTCTGTAAGTCCAAATTTATGTACCTTTTAGACTTTAAGTATCAGTCTTAAGGTCTAAAAAAAGATAAATTTGTGAGCAATTTCCTCTTAAGCCACTGCCTTCAAAGAAAAATCACAGAGTAGGTTAAAATTTTCTGTTTTTAGGCTAATTTTCTCTTTTTTTGCACATGTGAGATGCTTTCACGATGAAGTCCTTTAAACCAATATGAAATGTCTCCATGTATATTTTCCTTTTTAATTTATGTTTCCCAGGCATTTTACCTATGCAAGTTATAAAAATTTCAATGAGTAAGTGCAGCAGTCAACATAGGGTACTTGTTTCATTAATGATATTAAAAGACTTTTGTTGTTTTATATCTTGATTGTCATCCTAAGTGAAACCATACAGATAGTTTCTTGAAGAATACTCATGTGTGTGGACAGCTATACATATACTTGCACATGCACGTGCATATATGTACATATGATGAGACAGGTTGTGTGAGGGGAGAGATTGCTACATAATAAGAATATAGAGTTAAATAAAAAGTGTTGAAAGTGATACAGTAATTTTCCTTTCACAACAAATAACTCAAAATGACAGAATGATTGCTGTGTTATCAATTGGAGAATGAGAATTAAATTCAGTATAGAAATCATTACCAATAGATTGTGGGTTTTTTTCTGTACTTTTAACCCTCTACTCTTACCATGCAGGAAACCTGAATTTAAATTATGTAAGTTGTGTTCTGTGTTTAACTCTCAGTATCAAAGCATTGAAGAAATTCACAGTGTAATAGTTTCAGTAGAGTTACTTCATTAATGTAACATGCACTAGTATTTACAAAACATTTCCTAGTATTTATAAAACACCAAATTATAATATAATGGAGATTAAAATTATGTATGAATCTAGATATATATTCTCCCTCTCCCTCCCTCCCTCCCTCCCTCTCTCTCTCTCTCTCTCCCTCCTCGCTCTTCCTCTCTCTCATACACACACACACACACACACACACACACATATATATATATACCTTGTTTACTCTCTTCTTCTCATTTAAATATACACTCTCTCATTTTGGCAAATAAGTTATCTATTAATGGACTTTTGTTTAATCGTGTGTATATGTTCTCCTTTTAGGTGTTATTCAAGTATTGGGAAAGTTCAGGATGCATTTATATCCTATAGGCAATCTATTGATAAATCAGAAGCAAGTGCAGATACATGGTGTTCAATAGGGTAAGGCTGTATGTTAAAAATAATTTTTGTGCATTTATATTTTGTTATTAATGTTTATTTTATATTATTATATGTAAAAATAAATAGTATTTTAATCAATGCAGAGCATCCTTGAAAGATGTGTTGAAATACCATAAAACTAATGAGTTTTTGAAAACTCATTTCTGTTTGCAGTGTGCTCTATCAACAGCAAAACCAGCCTATGGATGCTTTGCAGGCCTATATTTGTGCTGTACAATTGGACCATGGGCATGCAGCAGCCTGGATGGACCTAGGCACTCTCTATGAATCCTGCAACCAGCCTCAGGATGCCATTAAATGCTACTTAAATGCGACTAGAAGCAAAACTTGTAGTAGTACTTCTTCACTTGCAGCAAGAATTAAGCTATTACAGGTAAAAATTTAAACTAATGTATTTTGTTTTCTTTTTTTAATATTTATTTTTTAGTTGTAGTTGGACATCATACCTTTATTTCACTTATTTATTTTTATGTGGTGCTGAGGATCAAACCCAGGGTCCCGCACATGAAAGGCGAGCGCTCTACCGCTGAGCCACAACCCCAGCCCTAAACCAACATATTTTAAAATACACACATCTCCCCTTATAAAAAGTGGCAGGAAAGTTTGTCTATTTGTGTTTTGATGCTAATTTGTTTCCATACTTACAATATTTTGTGAAATTACTTTTCTTGTCATTTGAAGTAAGATGTGGTATCTAAAATATATTCCTTTGCACATGTACTTTGTTGATGCATATTAATTTACATGCTCTACATTAATATGCGTGAACATTTTCAGTGTGCTATCTTCATTTTTAAGTTGTCATACCATTTTAGAGAAAAGAACACACACACTGCTTTTCACGCTTGGTTGAAATTTCATAAGGAGTACCTGCAAGAACTCTGAAAATTAGAGCATAACTTTGTTCTAATATTCCCAAGTATATTCTAGTTGCCCTTTTTATACTTACCATCTATCTAAAATCCCAAATTCAGAATTATATTTCTATAAAAAGTAAAATACTTATAGCACTGAGGAAGATTTAGTGGACTTGCTCTTACTTAAGTAGGCTTGTGTTAAATTTGCTTTTTACATAATTTTTCCTAGGCTCAGTTGTGTAACCTTCCACAAGGTAGTCTACAGAATAAAACTAAATTACTTCCTAGTATTGAGGAGGCATGGAGCCTACCAATCCCCGCAGAGCTTACCTCCAGGCAGGGTGCCATGAACACAGCACAGCAGGTGAGAAGTTGGGTTGTCTTCTGTAGGTGCCCAGCTTTTAAGGGTTCTTTCCAATCTGTAGTAGTTACACCTATTTTAATATATGTAGGATCTTTTAACGTAAAAAATCCCTTTAATTTGACAATAAAAAGTCCTTTTTAATTTCAAAGGGATTTTAGGTCAAAAATAAATCTTCCTCTGATATGGGAAGGATCTTGGTGTCAGTTAAAAATCTTTGTATGTTTTCAAAACTTGAAAGAAAAACTATATGAGTCTATTGAATACTTCATTTTGATTTTCAATATTTTCAATCAGTGATGTCCGCATAACTTTGAAAAGTACACAGCTGATAATGTTTTATAATTTGAAGGAATGCATTAAGAATGCTGACCTATTTTTGCTGTACTAATGTGAACCTTAGGCTTATAAAGTTCATGGTCCAAATACTGAACTTGTGTTAGACTTTAGTCAAACACTAATTTCACAGCAATCCTTGTCAGTACACATGATCACTTGTAGTCAAGTAGAAGGCCTGCCCACTCTTGCAGAAAAAAAGAATACCTAGTCCAACAAAGTATTGCACATATGTATGTGTTGTGTGTGTTCATGTATATATATATATATATATACCCCCCAAAAAAGTGGTCAAATTGTTTTACTTCATCCAGTACAACAACAAGTTCATTGGTATTTGACACCACAGAAATAACAGGTATGAGATTTTCTTTTGACTTTTTTTTTTCATTTTCAATATATGTATTTATATATACAGACACAGCACATACTTATGAGATATGGAAAAATCTCAATTAAAAATGAAGCTTCAACTCTTCTGAAATTTACTCATCATTTATTTTTAACCTGTGGACATCAGGGAATAAAGCAGTATTTCTATTCCATAATCTCTGCATCATATTGTATGTAGAAAGCAGGGATAATTTTGTTTTCATCAGTCATTCCATTCATTTCACAGCTTTTATGATTTTTAACAGTTATTTTTCATCCCTCTGTACTGACATTGAAATAAATTGAAATGTTGGTTATAGTAGGTAGTCTAAGTATTTTGAGAAATGATTTAGATATTAGACTTTTCCCTAAATTTATGTTTGCAAACTGTTTGAGCCTCTTAGACTATATTTCGAAGAATTTAAAAACTTAATTTCTATAGGTGTATGAATAAATATTCCAATTTCTAGTCATTTGTTTCTCATTAGTCATAGCTGTTACTATAGGAGTTTAATCAAATATTCCTAAAATCAATTTTTCTCAGAATGGTTCTGATAACTGGAATAGTGGCCAAACTATTTCACCTCATCCAGTACAGCAACAAGCACATTCATGGGGTTTGACACCACAGAAATTACAGGTATGAAATATTCTTTTTTAAAATATTTATTTATTTGTACATAAACACACATTATCTTTTTTTATTTTTATGTGGTAATGAGGATCGAACCCAATGCCTCACACATGCTAGGCAAGCACTTCACCACTGAGTCACAGCCCCAGCCCCTGAAATATTCTTTTGATGTATATTTTTAAGTAGAAATAATAAGGATTGTTTCAGAATTCAGTCAATTTTAAGTTAATATGTACATTATTTTTCAAAGTAATAGAAATTATAATTAATTTTGGTGGTTGGGCAAAAAGTAGAAATGGGTAGATTAGAGAGTATAAAAGCTCTGTTTGGTTTTTTTCCTTTCCTTCAGCTACCAAATTTCCTTTCTCACCGACAGGCAGTCTCATTTCTTATAGACAGAAAATTTGCAAATACAAACAAATATGTCTGTCTCATACAATCCTTTTTTGCATTTTTAAAATAGAAGTGTAGGTAGAACTTTAGATAAGCAGAAGTTATGTGTGTATTTATTGCAGAATTTTGCTTTCTTTTTTTTCTTTTTTAAAATGTTTATTTTTAAGTTTTAGGTGGACACAGTATCTTTATTTTATTTTTATGTGGTACTGAGGATCGAACCCAGTGCCTCACACATGCCAGGTGAGCGTGTTACCACTTGAGCAATCAATGTCCAGAGCCCCTCTTTTTTCTTTTTTAAAAATATTTATTTTTTAGTTGTAGTTGGACACAATACCTTTATTTTTATTTATTTTTATGTAGTGCTGAGGATTGAACCCAGGGCCTTGCACTTGCTAGGCGAGCGCTGTACCACTGTTTTTTTTTTATTTCATAAAAATGTAAATTGAGGATTTTCCCTTGTGTTTATATTGTTTCATGTTTTCTTTCTTTCTTTTTTTTTTTTTTTTGGTAGGACTGAGGATTGAAATCAGGGTCTGTGCTGCCTGCAAGGCAAACACTCTACCAACAGAACTATATATCCCCAGCCCACTTTATTGTTTTTTTATGGTGATATATGTTCCAGTTGAGGCTTCCTGGGGATTATACCTCATTTAATCAAATCCCCATTGTTGGGTTTTTATGTCATTTCCTGCTGTTTTAAGGACACAAAATTGTTAAATAGCTTTCTCTTTGAAATTTCAATTCCTCAATACATTTCATTCAAAACAAACAAATTAACTTTCTTGAGATGAATCTTTAGATCTGTGCCTTTCTCATACCTCTGAAAAATTTTATTTTGGAAATGAGTACTGGTGGTGAGTTTATAGACTTTCTATTGAGAAATTGCCTTATCATGTTTTTATATAAAACTTTGTATTCATTCTAATATTTAGCTTAAACTTGGATTATATTCTCCTCTTTCCTTTTAGCACTTGGAACAGCTGCGTGCAAATAAAGATAATTTAAATCCAGCTCAGAGACTGATGCTGGAACAGCTGGAAAATCAGTTTGTCTTAATGCAGCAAAGAGTATGTACACTTTTATCATTTCTAAAATATATTAGCACATGGGATTTTTTTTTTTCAGTGTCATTTTAGAGGATATTAAGGTCACTGCTAGTTTTTGTGTGTATTCAGTAGAATTTAATATCAGCTTTGAATGCTTGGAACAGATTTTTGAAGGGAAAAAGAGCTACAAATTAATTTATAACAAACACTTGGTATTTTATTATTTATTTGCATAATGTTTTGTTTGTGTCTTAAGTTGCTTATTTTTTAATATTAATAATTAACAAATTGCCCCAAATTGAGGTGGTGATGCTTTAATAATCCTTTTACTTGAAGGATTTGGTATAAATAAAATGGAAACTTGAAGTCCTCTGTTTCATGATGGAAAAAAAAAAGGCCTATTAATTTATGTTTTGTAATCCATGAATTTTAGCTGATTTTATTGTCTCTGCAAGGAAATATTATTTTTTATGCAGTAATCACCTCTAAAATCAAGCATGGTTTCTTGTTTTTTAAAGTGTTTTTCTAACTTAGATGAAATGCTATGATAAAATTACAGATGTTTCGATTACACATTTTCAGAATCACACAAGCAGGTTTTCTTTTTTGTTTTTGAAGATGAGACAAACAGGAGTTGCTCAGGTACAAACTACTGGAATTCCTAATGGGCCAATATCTGACTCATCACTGCGTACAAACTCTATCTCTAGCCAGCAACCACATGCAGCTCTGACCAGAGCACCTAGCATCTCTCAGCCTGGAGTTCGCCCTGCTTGTCTTGAAAAGCCTTTGTCCAACGGACCTTTTTCTGCAGGCTATGTTCCGTTCGGCACATCAGAAACTCTAGGGAATACAGACACTATTTTGGTAGGCAATAATTATATAAAAGGAAGTGGAAGTAATGGAAATGTGCCTTACCTGCAGCAAAACACATTCACTCTACCTCATAACTGCACAAACCTGACCAGCATCACAGGAGAGCCATGGAGAAAACAACTGTCTAACTCTGCTCAGGTAAAAGAAAGACTAGCTGTTTTTTTTGGCTCTTATACAATAGTTTATCTTTATTTGGCTTGTATACATTTTGAGAAGAAGAAGAAATTTAAATTTAAAGAATGGTTTTATCTTTAAGAACTAACTTTAAATAATTCAATAACCATATAAGATTTTTAACTAGGATCATTACTAAATTTTGACTCAGTCTGTGCACATAAATGTATCAATGTATGATTAGTATACATACACATTATGTTAGATAGTATGGGAAGCCAAGGGAAAGAAGGGAGGGGACCCTTAATCTAGTTGCTAATTAAACTATCAAAATCACATTTTGTAGGGGTGAATGAACTGTATGCATTCAAAAGAAGCTGTACTTTGAATTTTGATCATTTATGGGCTCGGGATATGTTGTGGTAATGTCTGGTGATGCTAGATAGAGGCAACAACTTATTGCCAGCTCCCAGGCAGTAGTGTGATCGTGAGGTTAAACATCTCTTACTGTACTGGGTCCTCTATGGATCAGAATTTTTAAATATATTTTTTGTTTTTGCATCCTAGGGTAACTTCAAAACCCATGTGTGCATACAGTACACATGCAGCCTTTCTTTCTCACTTTTGGTACAATACTAAATAAGTTGCATAAGTTATTTAACACTTTATTATAATACAGACTTTGTATTAGATAATTTTGCACTTACTGTAGGCTCAAGTAGATTGTAGGTGTTTTGAGCAGGTTTATAAAAGTTAGACTAGGCAAAATATGCTGTTTAGTGGGTAAGATGTATTTCAGCTTATAATATTTTCATCTTTTGGTGGGTTTAGAAGGATATAACCCCTCCATAAGACAAGAAATAGTTATTGTCTGCAGGTCTATGCTCAGATATTCCCTGAATAAAAATTAACATTATGCCAGGTGCTAAGTATTCATTCCCTTTGGACCAAAAAAAAAAAAAAAAAAAAAGTTTTAAATACCATAAATTACAGTAAAGTGTGACTTGAGCTATAGGTAGCAAGTGCCACAGGTGGGCCAAAATATTAGATACTCAAATAGTTTAAGGAATTTGGAAAGAGAAATGAAAGATAAAGTATGGCTGGTTAAATGTGAGGCTTTAGGAAAGGTCCCACTTTGAATACAGGAAAGAGCCATTAAGCTTTTGATTAACAATGTGAATTTCTTGAACCTCTTTAAAACTTATTAGTGATTAATGGACTATATTTTTTTAGAGTCTTCTAGGTATACAGACAGAAACCTCCCATTCCCTTCTCCATTTCTTCACAAATCTCTTACGCTACTCTGGTTCATTTCTTAGGATTGATGAGACAACATTGGTTATTATTAACTAAAGTCCATAGTTTGCTATTTGTGTTGTATTTTATGAGTTTTGACAAATAGGGGATGGCATGCATTCATCTTAATAGTATCCAAGAAAAAAGTTTCACTCTCCTAAATGTATGTTGTGCTATGTTTGTTTATCCCTCTCCCGCCTCTCCTGAACTTATGCCAACCTGACCTGTTTTTTTTTTTTTTTTGATTGGGGGTACTAAGGATATAACTCGGGGGCACTAGACCACTGAGCTACATCTCCAACTCTGTTTTGTATTTTATTTAGAGATAGGATCTCACTGAGTTGCTTGTGTCTCACTAAATTTGCTGAGGCTGGCTTTGAACTTGTGATTCTACTGCCTCAGCCTCCCAAGTTACTGAGATTACACACTGGCTCAGACTTGTTTATGGTTTCTGTAGTGTTCCCTTTTCAAAAGGTCATATTATTGAAACCATATGTTATAAAGCCTTTCAGATTGATTTGTTCTTAGATACATTCATTTATTTTCCTCCTTGTCTTTTTGTGGCATAATAGATCTTTTAAATTTTTGAACCCTGAATACTACTAATCCCATGTGTAAATGTACAAATTTGTTTTGCCAATCATCTATTGAAGTACTTCTTAGTTGAGTTGGCAATTATATAAAATTTGAAATAAACATGTATGTGTAGATTCCATATAGAAATCCTTAACTCATTTTGGGTAGATATCTAAGAATGTCATTTTTTGATCACATGGCAAGGACATGTTTTATTTTCAAATAAATTATCAAACTGTCTTCTAAAGTGGCTACACCGTTTTGTATTCCAGTTTGCAATGAATGGTGAATGGGTCTTCCTGTTGGTCTACATCCTCACTCATACTAGATGCTATTGGTTTCTTTGCTCTAGGAATTCTTATTAGTATGTAGTGTGGCATTTCCTATTATTTTTATTTACATTATCCTAATGAAATACCATGGGGAGGATCTTTTCATATGTTAATTTGCCTTGTGTGTATCATCTGTGATGAGTTAACTGTTCAGATCCTTGGCCAGATTTGTTTATTTGTTATTTGTTTCTTTTGTTCATTTTCTTAATGTTGAATTTTTAGAGTTTTTGTCAATTTTGAGTAATAATCCTTTATCAGATGTATTTAGCAACTATTTTCTACCAGTCCATGGCTAGTCTTCTTGTTTCCTAGGCCATGTCTTCTGCAGAGCAGAACTGTTTAATTTTAATTAACTGCAGCCTATCATATCTTTTGTGTATCATGTTTTTATTATTCTACTGAAAAAGTCATTAACAAATCCAAGGTATATGGATTTTCTCTTTTTTTTATCATCTAGGAATTTTTTTTTATAGTTTTATGTTTAGATCCATGATCCATTTTTATTTACTTTTTTGAAAAGACTGGAAAGAAATCTAAAGATTCCTTTTTATTTTCTTCCTTTTGTTGTTTTAGTGTTGTTTTTCTGTCTTTTTTCTTGTTTTTGCACTTAAACATCTAGTTGTTCCAGCATTATTTGCAGAAAAGATTGCTTTCTGCTGTTGTATTCTCTTTTGCTACTTTGCCCAAGATCTTTGATTTTCTAGATGTTCCTGAGCTCTCTGTTATCCTATTTGTCTATCCTTTTCGCCAATATCACTTTGTCTTGATTACAGTTGCCTTATAAATAATACCAATAAGTCAGTTGGTGTTGATCCTCTGTCCCTGTTCTCTTGTAAAATGTTGTTAGATGTTCTGGTTCTTTTGTCTTTGCATGCTTTGTCCATATTTTTGCATCTAATATTTACGAGAGAGATTTGTTTATGACTTTCCTTTCTTGCCATAACTTTATTTATGACTTTCTTTTCTTGCCATAACTTTATTTGTTCATGACTTTCCTTTCTTGCCATTTTGGTTTTGGGGTAATTTTGTCTTCTTACATTGACCAAATGGCCACTGTTCTCTATTGGGACAGGATATTAATTATTTATTCAATAATTATTTTTTCTTACTAGAAAATAGTTTGAGTCAGATTGTTAATTTTCATTAGGTGAATTCTGTAGTTATTGTGTCATTTCAACTAATTCATCAGTCTTTGGAGTATAAAGTTGCTCATAATATTTCTCTATGATCCTTTATATATAGACTAGTAGTAATGGAACCACTTCCAATTCGGATTTAGTGGTTTGTTTGTTTTTTCCAATCTGTTTTTGTGTGTGTGTGTGTGGCCAGAGGCTAGCAGATGTTACTGATCTTTTCAAAGGACCCATTTTTTAATTCATTGATTTTTCACTACTATTTTTCTGTATTTATTTAATTGATTTACCTTGTAATTATTATCACTTTAGTTACTTTGGATATAATTGGTTCTTCTTTGGTTAGTATGCTAAGGTGGAAGTTTTGACTACTGACTTTTATTTCTTGTTTGTTTTTATTTTCAAAACTATATTTTTTAAGGGCTGTGATTGTGGCTTAGTGGTAGAGTGCTTGTCTAGCATGTGTGAGGCACTGGGTTTTTATCCTCAGCACCAAATACTAATAAATAAATAAGATAAAGGTCTATCTACAACTAAAATTTTTTTAAAAAATTATTATTTTAAAAATATATTTTTAAAAAATTGGCATATATAAAAATTAATATGCATTTATTATTAAATGTTGTGAATCAAATTTATATCTTACTTAATCAGTTTTTGTGTGTGTGTGCGTGTATGTGTGTGTGTAAGAACTAATAACATGAACTTTCTTTACATCTGTTTTGCTTCTTTTTTCGTATTGGTTCACTTATATTTCATATGAAACCATATGAACCCAAGGTCACTTAACCACTGAGCCACATCCCCAACCTTATTTTGTATTTTATTTAGAGACAAGGTCTCACTGAATTGCTTAGCTCCTTGTTTTTGCTGAGGTTGGCTTTGAACTTGTAATCCTCCTGCCTCAGTCTCTTGAAATTCTGGAATCATAGGAGTGAGCCACTGCACTTCTTTACATTTGAAAGGATACTGTATATCTTTTCCAGTAATGACCTTGCTATCTTGCTATAAATTAGATCTTCTGAAATTTATTCCTCCTATATAACTGTAACTGTATGTACTCACCAATGTTTCCCCTACTCTACATTCTTCTAAAACACTATTCAATACTGTTTACTTCTAGCCCTTGATAACTGTCATTCTATTCTCTACTTCAGTGAGATCAACTTTCTAAGATTCCAAATGAGTGAAATAATGTGGTATTTGTCTTTTGGCTTATTTTACTTACCATTAATGTCCTCCAGGTTCATCCATATTGTGGAAAATGCAGATTATAAAACATTTTGTCTCCTGATTTTTTTTCTTTCCAGTCTGACAAACTGGTCCTAGTGTTTCCACGTTAATCAACTTTCCATCACCATGACAAAAATTCTTAACATATCAACTTAAAGGAAGAATTTTTAGTTCATAGTTTCAGAAGCTAAAGTTATCGTCACTTGGCTCTTGTTTTTGTGTTGTGGTGAAGCAGAACATCATGGTGGAAGTGTTTTGCAGGAATAGCTGCTCACTTTCTTATGTCTGAGAAGTAAAGAAAAAGAGAAGTGCACAGAATCCTGGTATGACTACCCTTCGAGGGAATTCCCCAACAATCTCCTTTCTCCAACTAGACCCAGCTCCCAGTAGTGCCACAGGCTGATGTCCAAGCCTTTAGCACATGGCCTTTGGGAGACATTTTATATCCACACCAGAGTGATTTCTAACTTTAAATGCGGTTCTTGTACTTTCCCTGTTGAATTAGAAGGGAGAAGGGAGGTGAAAAGTCTTAAATCTATTTTTCTTCTGTGGCATTTTGTATAGTAGGGACATAAAGAGCCCACAACAGTAGCCTGCCTATCATGTCATCTTTCTGACCACAGTGGTCAGAAAGCAACATTGTGAACAATTGCTACAAACTTGCTGACATTTTAAGGTATCCCTGTGTTCCTGCAGTCAGCCACAGGCATCCAGCATATAGTGCACAAGCCCCAGTCTTTAGCCCTCATACTTCAGGTAGATGTTCAACCCAAAATGTCTCCTCACACTTGACTCCCTGTGTGTGTTTCCTGAGCCTCCTGGCTGACTCACCAATTGATTCATGGAAGTCTTGTCATGTGATACCAACCAAACATAGACATAAATAGTTACAGGATTTAACAAAGTACAATTTGATTGACACTTTACATATAGAAGTATGTCTTGGGAGGGAGGAAAACAGGTGGATCTTTGGATTCCAAGGCAGCACAAAAGCCGCTTATATGCTAACTTACAGCCAACTAGAATGTACTTGATCTTTGTTAACAAGAAAAAGTCTGAACCACAATGGCCAGCATAACATGCTCAGTTGACTACCTTAAATTAAAGATTTTGTCTTCAAGGTTTGGACTGTGTGTCAGGGTCCCTTGGTGGACAAAATGCTTATCATAACCAAAATGGCCCACTTGTCACTCTGTTGTTGTTGTTGTTGTTGTTTTCCCCTTGCTGTATATAAGTTTTTAATATCTTGTAAGCGTATTTATCTATTTTTGCTTCCATCATCTGTATTTTGACTTCTCATTCAAAATATCCCTGCCTAGACCAATGGCAAGAAAAATTTCTCCTAGCAGTTTAATAGTTTTAAAATCTTCCAATTAATTTTTCAATCTAGTTTAAGTTGAAATTTATATATAGTCAATGATAGATCCAGTTTCATTCTGCGAATGAACATGTGGTTTACCTGGTTCTATTTATTTAAAAGATTGTCCTTTCTCTGATGTGTATTCTTGGTATCCTTGTTGAAAAGTGGTTAGTTGTATACATGTGGATTTCTTTATGGGCTCGCTCTATTGCATTTCATTGGTGCATGTGTCTGTTTTATTCCAGTACCATGTTATTTTGTTTATGTTAGCTTTATAGTATATTTTAAAGACAGCCAGTGGGTAGCCTTCAACTCAGTTTTACTATGTTTATTTCATTTTCCTAAAGATTAACTTGACTATTCTTGTTATTTTGTGATTCTATACAAATTCTACACATTTTAATTTCTGTTAAGAGCGCTATTGGTTTTTTGGTAAGGACCCTACTGACTGTAGATTGCTTTAGGTGCTTTGGCTACTTTAACAATATTAATGCTTCCAGTCCACAAACAAGGAATATCATCCTGCTTATTCATGTCTTCTTTAATTTCTTTCCACAATGCATTACAATTTTTTGTTCTTCTTTTTTTTTTCCCCTTTTACTAACTTATGTATTTTTTGGGTTTAACAGTTTTATTGTTTGCATAATTATATTTGGCATTGTACATAGAAAAAATATGGCTAACTTTTAATAAATCTGCCCTTTCAAAAAAATCAAAATAAGGAAAATGGAATATATATATTAATCACTATCCTATAGGCTATAATTTTTTTTAAAAAATTTATTCTAATTTGTTATGTGACAGAATGCATTTCAATTCATTACACACATAAAGCACAATTTTTCATATCTCTGGTTGTGTACAACAAAGAGTCATACCATTTATGTCTTTAAACATGCACTTAGAGTACTGATGTTCACTCATTTTACCACCTTTTCTACTCCCATGTCTCCCCTTCCACTCTGTCCTTTTGCCCTATCTAGAGTTTTGTCTACTATTCCGATGCTCCACCCCTGCCCACTGCCCTCTGCCTGAATTACAATTTTTGATGTGCCATGTTTGCTTTTGGTTGAATTTATTCTAAGCATTTTATTGTTTGGTATAGAAACTAACTGGGGTTTTATGTTTTCTTTCAGGTAGTCAAGATTAATGTTACTGATCATTATCTGTTGATTATGTATCCTACAAATTTACCATATTAATTTTTTGGTTCAACTTTTGTGTTTTTAGTGTAAAAGAACATGCCATATGAAATAGGGATGACTTGACCTGTTCCTTTTTAATTTAGATGCATTTTACTTGTTTGTCTTGCCTAATTTCTCTGGCTTAGAGTTTCCATTTTATATTGACTCAAAGACCCTGAAGTAGGCATCCTTGTCTTTTGTGCAGATCTGAATGGAAAGGCTTTTTGAATCCACCTCACCCACCCTTCAGTAAGATTCCTGAACTGTGGGTTACATGTGGCTTTTGATATGTTAAAGTAGTTTGTTACTTCTCTACCTAGTTGCTATTAGAAAAACATGTTCAATTTTGTCACGCAATTTTCTGCATCTATTGAAATTGTCCTATGATTTTTGCCCATCATTTGGTTAATGTGGTCTATCACTTTTTTTTTGGCAGAGAGAGAGGTCTGTGAACTGTCTTTCACTCATTCAGCCCCAGGCCTTTTTGTTTTTTATTTTGAGACACAATCTCACCAGATTTTTGAGGTTGGACTTCAGCATGTGACCCTCCTAACTGAAGACTGGCTGTTTCACATTTTTGATTTGCATAGTTGACCATGCTTGCATCTCTGGGGTAAATCCCTTTTAATCTGGTGAATGATCTTTTGAATGTGCTGTTAGATTTGGTTTACTTTTGAGAATTTTTGCCTCTAATTTCATCAAGAATATTTGTGTATAGTTTTCTTTTTCTGCTTTTGTTTTTGCTTGGGTGTGGTGTCAAGGTCATAGTAGCCCCATATATTGAATTTTAGAGAATTCTCTCTCCTTTATTTTATAGAATTGTTTGAATTTTTAGAAATGCTATGTTTTTCTTGAAAGCAGGGAAGACTTTTCTTTATAGGTGATATTTAGATTGCTTATTCAACTACCATACTCATTTCTGGTCAGTTCAGATTTTCTATTCTTAAATCTTGGTACTTTCTATGTGTCAAGAACCTATTAATTTCTGCTGAATTTTGCTCTATTGGTATAGTTTTTCATAATATTGTCTTATGAGCCTTTGTGTTTCTGTGGTATGAGTTATAATGTCTTCTTTTTCATCTCTGATATTATGTATTTGAGTGTTCTCTGTGTTTCTTAGACTTTATTGATTTTATTCATCTTCATATTGAACGTTTCCCTTTTTTTTGAGCTATATAATTGTAATCTCTATTTGGTTTCTTTAGCTGGATCTTTTTTGTTTCCTCCTACCAATTATTTTTATGCTTTTATTCAGTGATAAATTTAGATTATTTATTTTATATCTTTCTTCTTTTTATCATTAAAAAGTTTATGTAATAAGTCAAGAGCTTACAATAATATATTGAATGCACAAAAGCTGAAATATTTTTAAGATGTAGAATAACAGCATAGTTCTGGAAGTCTCAGAGCAATCAGCAAGATAAAGAAGTAAAAAGCATTCAAATTGGAAAAGAAGTCAAATTGTCACTGTTTTCAGATGACATTAATCCCCCCTTCCCACATGAAACCAAAAACTACTGCTTTGATTAGTCTATTTTATTTGATATGAGGATGGAAATTCCTGCTTTGTTTGCATAGCCATGTGAATGGTGTATTTTATCCCAACTTTTCACCTTCAGCCTTTTCCTATGAGCTGAGTGTTTTCCTATGAGATGAGTCTTTTGAAGGCAGCATATTGTTAGATCTTTTTATTTTTAATCCAATGTACCATTAACTCTTTTGACTGGTGAGTTTAGGCCATTAGAACTCAGAGTTATTATTGAGATATGAATCATGTATTACTGGTCTTTTTTCTTTTCTTTCTTTCTTTTGTGTGGGGGGGTGGGGGAGGGTGCTGGGGATTGAACCCAGGACCTTGTACATGCAAGGCAAGCATTCTACTAACTGAGCTATATCCCCAGTCCCTATTTTTGTTTATTTTTGCTATTTAGCTTGACTTAGTTTCTTCTCTGGTTGGCTTTTCCTTTATTATAGTTCTTCCCTTTGCAGATTTTCATTGTTGTTTTTCATTTCCTCATCATGGAATATTTTGCCAAGAATGTTCTGTAAGTGCAAGAATTAATATTAAGAATCAATAAATGGGATGGATTCAAACTAAAAGGCTTCTTCTCAGCAAAAGAAACATTCAGTGAGGTGAATAGGAAAGCCTACTAATTGGGATCAAAATCTTATCACAGATAGAGCACTAATTTCTTAATATATAAAGAACTCAAAATCTTAACACCAAAAAAAATAACCTAATCAATAAATGGGCAAAGGACATGAACAGACACTATCAGAAGAGGATATGTAATCAGTCAACAAATATATAAAAAAAATGTTCAACATCTCTAGTAATTCGAGAAATGCAAATCAAAACTAAGGTTTCATCTCACTCCAAGTCAGAATAGCAGGTATTAAGAATACAGACAACAATAAGTGTTGGTGAGGATATGGGGGAAAAGGCATACTCATACATAGTTGGTGGAGCTGCAAATTGGTACAGCCAATGTGGAAAGCAGTATGGAGAATCCTTGGAAAACTGAGACTGGAACCACCAGTTTTTTTTTTAATATTTATTTTTTAGTTGTAGTTGGATTTAATACCTTCATTTTATTTATTTATTTTTATGTGGTGTTGAGGATCAAACCCAGGGCCACACTTGTGCAAGGTAAGCACTTTACCACTGAGCCACAAACCCAGCCCCCTGGAACCACCATTTGACCCACTCCTTAGTCTATACCCAAAGAACTTAAAACAGTATACTACAGGGACACAGCTACATCAATGTTTATAGCAGCACAGTTCACAATAGCTAAACCGTGGACCAACCTAGATGCCCTTTGGAAGATGAATGGATAAATAAAACGTGGTATATATACACAATGGAATATTTTTCAGCATTAAAAGAAAATAAAATCGTGGCATTTGCAGGTACCTGGATGAAGCTAGAGAATATAATGCTAAGTGAGGTTAGCCAATCCCACAGAAACAAATTCTGAATGATTGCTCTGATTTAAGGATGCTGGCATAATATGCTGTGATGGGGGGAGAATTAAATGAACTGTAGATAGGCAAAGGAGAAAAAGGAAAGGAGTGGGCACAGGGGTAGGAAAGATGGTGGAATGTGATTGCCATCATTACCCTAAGTACATGTAAGAAGACATGAAGGATGTGACTCTACTTTGTGTACAACCAAATATATGAAAAATTGTGCTGTATATGTATTATACAAATTGTAATGCATTCTTTGTCATATATAGCAAATCAAAATTTAAAATAATAAAAAAAAGAATGTTATGTAGTACAGGCTTTTTTGCTGTAAATTCTTTTAGCTTTTGTTTATCATGGAAGGTCTTTATTTCATTATCAAGTTTGAAGCTTAATTTTGTGGATATAAGACTCTTGGTTGACATCCATTATCTTTTAGAGCTTGGTATATGTTGTTCTAGCGGGTCTGGGTTGAAGAATCTGCTGAGATCTGAATTGGTCTTCTTTTAAAAGGTAATCTGATTTTTCTCTCTTGCATCCTTTAAAATTCTATTCTTATTCTGTATGCTGGGCATTTTCCTTATCTTGTGTCTTGGTGTAGATCTGTAATTTTGTATATTTGGTGTCCTATAAACCTCTTGTATTTGATTTCCAATTTATTTTTCATGCTTGGGAAATTTTCTGATGCTATCTCATTGAAGAGATTGTGCATTCCTTTGATTTGAATTTCTGAACCTTCCTCTATCCCAATAAATCTTAAATTTGGACTTTTGATGGTATCCCTTAATTCTTGGATATTCTGTTTATGGTTTCTTACCATCTTCATTGTGAGGTCAACTCTATTTTTCAAGAATGTATATTTTGTCTTTCTTGTCTGAGGTTCTGTCTTCCAGGTGATCTTGTCTGTTGCTGATGCTATTTTTTTTTTTTTATTTCAAGTATTTCTGTTTTGTTTTTTTTTTCCCCTTCAGAATCTCTATTATGTTCCTAAAGTAATCTCTGACTATCTGTATTTGCTCTCTTATCTCTTTGTTAGAGTGATTGATTTTTGCCTGTATCTGCTCACTTCAGACATTCTTTAATTCCCAAATCATTTTAGTTATGTATATTCTGATTGCCTTCTCTGACATTTTGCCTACTGCGGTATGTATGGATTCTGTTGTTACAGTATGTTGGTTTGGGGCACTATCCTCCCTTGTTTTTTTCATGAGATTTATGTGTCTTTCTCTCTTGCAGTGTAGATACGAGATATTACATCTTCTGCCCTATTGTCTTATAGTATCCCTACATGTTACCAGTACCTCATTTTTAAGGAAGAGATCAGTATTACAGTACTCAATATAACCAAATATGCAGCCATATGTCAGTTGGCTTCTATTTTTACATTTATAGTTCTGTCACTACAATAAAAAATAAAGAGTTCAGTTATCTTCTAACATATAGTCAATATGTTTGCATAATGTTTTACATTTCTAATGGTAGAAGGTGAGTCTGGGGGGCTAAGATGTTTATGACATAGGATGTGAGAATATGGAGGTATTCGATTATATGACTAGTAAGAGGGTAATTATAAGATGTTAGTAGGAGAAACAAGAGAGAGAAAACCCTATCCAAGACTCTGTTACGTCAGCAACAGGATAACTGTTAGCACCCTTTGTAGAGAAACTTCTGGTGCAGCCAGGCCACAAGGACCTTGCTGACGTCTTACCAGGTCCTTAATGTTATCTCTTGATAAAAGCTGCAATATCCCAATTTTGAAGCGGTGGCAGCCTCAAGCCTATATGTACTCTGATGTTGGGCTGTGGAGCCCAACATATATACATTGATGAATAAGGAACCCCAGTGTGTGGAGCGGTGTGCCCCATGCCTGTCCTGCACCTCAAGGTTACGGTGTAGCTATCTTTCTTCTTTATTAATATTTTTTGCTAACATAATTCTGCTTTTATATTTGTACCATTCCATAGGTTTCAGTATGTCTTAATTCACTTCCATTGAAAATGGAATTAAGAATCACGAAAGATTCTTATTTTTTCTTTTATAATTTCTTCATTGACCCGCTGATTATCAAGGACCTTGTTATTTAATTTCCATGTTTTTGTAAAGTTCAGAAAATCCTCCTGTTACTAATTTTTTTATAAAACTGTGATAAAAAAGGTTATTGATATGGTTTTCATTCTTTCAAATTTGTTAAGACTTATTTTGTGATTTACCATGTAATTTACTCTGAGAGTTTTCAATGTACAGTTGAGAAGACTGCATGTTTTATACCTGTTGGATAGAATTTTCAGTGAATGCCTCTTAACCATTTGGTGTAGAATCCGGTTTAAATATGATGCTTCTTTGTTGATTTTCTTTCTGGAAGATCTTCCCATTGATGAAAATGCACTGTTGAAGTCCTCTAAAATTATTTTATTGCAGTCTACCTACCCCTCAGATCTGTCAACATTTTATATTTAGGTGCTCTGATGCTGGGGCATGTTTACAGTCGCTTTATTTTGTTGCAGATTTTTTTCCATTTATCACTCTGTAATGCTTCTCTTTGTCTCTCTTTACTGTTTATCTAATTTAAATGTTGTTCTTCCTCTCTCTGGGTTTTCTATTTTCATGGAATGTCACTCTCCATTCCTTTACTTTCATTGAATGTACATTCTTATAGTTGAACAGAGTCTCTTATAGGCAGCATGTAGAGATGGGTATTATTTTTTGATCTATATTCAACCACAATGTAATTTGATTAGAAAATTTAAGTTTTTTATATTGAAGGGTAAACATTGATAGTAAAGGATGCCATTTTGTTAATTGTGCACTGTTTTGTAGACCTTTCTCTACAATCTTTCTTTGTGGTTAAATAATTTTCTCTATTAATATGTAAGTATCTGCACTTTTTATCTTTTAATGCATCAGTTACAGATATTGGTTTGTTGTAAGCTGAGGCTTAAAGAAACCAATCTATGGGTAAAAAGAAGTTATAGGAAGCTGATAGCAACTTGTCATTGATTGCAAAAGATGAAATTCTACATTTTAATACAACTCCCCCATTTTAAAATTTTAATGATACACTTTAAATATTGTATATCCACATCTATTCATATTGTATATTCTTAACAAATTGTTGTTATCTCCTATATTAAACTAGTTTTGTCTTTCTAGTCTTCATTTTAAGGATATAAATGGCGAATGCATCATCATTACAGTATTTAAGTATGCTAAATTTTACTGTACAGTTTTTTTTAAACCAGTGAGTTTTATACCTTCATATCTTTTTGTGTTGCTGTATATCCTTTTCATTCAGTTCAAAGAGCTCCCTTTAGCATTTTTTTGTAAGACAGATCTTTCTTACAAAACTTTGAATAACTTCCTTAGCTTTTGATTATCTCAAAAAGCTTTTTATCCTTCATTTCTGAAGGAGTTTGGAAGAGATCAGTATTCCTGAATAGCATGAGTTTTTGTTTATTACAATTTTTTAAAAAATTGTTCTAGTAATAATACTAATTATATATATTAACAAGATTGGGAGATTTCAGAACATGAATACTATGTGTAATGATTGAAATCAGAATTACTGTTTTTGTCTATTCAGTATTAATTGTTTCTGTTGGGAACATTCAAAATCTTGTTATTAGGCTGAAGAATACTGTTAAAAAAAACACCTTTGTAAAGCAATAATCATCATCCTGTATTAACAGAATACTAGAACTAATTCTTTCTAATTGAGTTGACAGTTGTAATCCATTCTCTCTCTTCTACCCTTTCATCCTGTTATGACCTCTCTTCTGCTCCCTACTTCTGTGAGATCAACTTTTATAGATTCCAATATGAGTGAGAACATGTAGTATTTGTTTTTCAGTGCCAGGCTTCTTTCACTGAATATAGTGTTCTCCTTGCTTATCCAAATGTTGTCAGAAATGAAAGGATTCATTTGTTTTTATGGACGAATAGTATCCCATTGATTTTGTATTTCGTATTTTAAAAATCCATCTAACTGCCTATGGTTTCCTAGATTGATTCCATGTCTTGACTGCTATGACATGGAGCTGTCTCATTAGCGTATTTGTATTCTTTTGGTTTTTTTTGGACTTATTGCCTTCAGTGGTATTTATGAATCACTTGTTAGTTGTATTTTTATTTTTGTTGGCTATTTTTTCCCATCACGGCTATTCTAATTTACATCTGACCCATAGCATGCAGCTTCTTTTTCTCTCCATTCTCACCAGCATTTATTTTTTTAAATTATTCTTGCTAATAGCTATTCTATATTGGGTAACATTATTTATTTAATTTATATTTTCATCATGATTAGATATGTTGAACATTTTTTCATGTGCTTTTTAGCCATACTCTTTTGGTAATAAATGTGTATTCATGTCATATAGCCAAAGGTGGATTCTTTGATATTTTACAGCTCAGAAATTTGAATTCTGTATACATGCTGGATATTAACTTTTTTATAGGTTTTAGTAACCTACAAATATTTTCTCTCACTTTCCTGATTGACTCATCAGTCTGCCAAAGTTTTGTTGTTGCTGTTTGTTTGTTTCTTGTTTTCTTTTGTTGTTGTTCTTGCTTGTAAAACCTTTAAAAAAATTTTTTTTAGTTGTAGACGGACACAATACATTTATTTTGTTTATTTGTTTATTTATTTATTTTTACATGGTGCTGAGGATTGAACTCACTGCCTCTGCCTTGCACATGTCAGGCAAGTGCTCTACCACTGTGCAACAATCCCAATCCTTATAAAGGCCTTTTATGTGATATTATCCCTTTTGTTTAGTTTTCCTCATGTTTTTTTGGGCTTTCAGAGGGTTGTCAAAATATTTTTTGTTCATACCAATGTCATACACATGGGTTCTTCAACATTTTCAATTTTTTTTTTTTGTTTTTTCAGTTATACATGACAGTAGAAAGTATTTTGTTATATTAAACATACGTGGAGTATAATTTCTCATTCTTATGATTGTACATGATGTGGAATTACATTGGTTATGTATTCATAAACAAACATACAAAAGTTATGACCAGTTCATTCTACTCTTTCCAATTCCCATTCGCCTACTCTTCCCCAACTCTTCCCTGTACAGTCCAGTGAATCTCCATTCCATATCCCTCCCCCAATTGTGAATCAGCATTCACAATCAGAGAGAACATTCAGCCTGTGGTTTTTAGGATTAGCTTATTTCACTTAGCATGACAGATTCTCGTTCCATCCATTTACCAGCAAATGCTCTAATTTCTTTCTTCTCTACGGCTGATTTCCATTGTGTTATGTATTTCATATTTCTTTATCCATCTGTTGAAGGACACTTAGGTTGGTTCCATAGTTTAGCTATTATGAATTGAGCTGTTATAAACACTGATGTGGCTATATCATTGTAGTATGCTGATTTTAAGTGCTTTGGGTAAAAACCATGGAGTGGGAGAGCTGAGTTAAGTGGTGTTTCCATTCCAGGTTTTCAGAGGAATCTCCATACACCTTTTTACCATGGTTGTACTGTTATGTGGAAATTAAAGAACTGCTTCAGAGAGACATTTGTTTCAAGGAAAAAAATTAGGAGATAGGTATCTATCTTTTTATCCATAAGAAGCAGTATACTAAAAAGGAATTTTTTTACCCAGAGTACACCTACTTAAAAAATGACAAAAGATTGCATATAACCTGAAGGTAGACCTCAAATCCGAATTCAAATCAAAGAGAGCTTTATTTACCTGACAGGAACTGTCTCCCACCTATAGACTGAAGCTCTCTGGGAGAACAGCAATTTCCTGGCCTGTGTCTTGGGAATTTAAGGACAAAAATACATAGCTCAGGGACTTTCCTTAGTGTCATGCAAGCAAGCCAATCATAGAAACTAAGACAGCAATTAGCACAGCAACTAGAGACATTCACATCTCGGGTTTGAGCAGGTGTTAGATAACCATATCCTGTATTTGAGCAGATGGTTTGCTGCAGTCTGGCTGGGCACAATTCATGAGCCACTTATCAAGCAGAAATGAACTTTATTTTTAGGATACATGCCCTACCACAGGAGCTCTTCAGGAATTCCCTTAGAACCCAACTGCCACCACTGGGCACAAGCCTCTCAAACCACACCCCCCTCCTGCTCTTGAAGCCGATTGGCTGGGTCATGTGGGCGGAGCCAAAAAGTCCCCCAATGAGCAGCTCTTTGGTCTGAAAGGGCGGGGCAACAGCCCAAATGAGCATCACTGCAGAGGAGCCAATCATCAGCTGGCAGCTGGAAGTTTGCTGGGGCCCCTTAGGCTGTGGTTCTCACCATTAGTTGATTTGTATTCTTTTTGCCAATTAAATATTTGGAGTTTTTCCTAGTTGGGTTGCTGTAAATATGCTATGTTTAAAAATGTTTCTGTGAATATTTTGTTTCATTTCTCTATCAAGAAATGGAATTACTAGGGCTGGGGTTGTGGCTCAGTGGTCTCGCCTAGTATGCAGGAGGCACTGGGTTTGATCCTCAGCACCACATAAGTGTAAAGTAAAGATATTGTGTTAACCTAAAACTTAAGAATAAATATATTGTTAAAATAAAAAAGAAATGGAATTACTATCATGAGGTAAAGATTTGTTTGATTTTTTAAAAAATTTTTTATCTTGTTCTAAGGTGCTAAACCATTTTTTACATTCCTGTCAGCAGTATCTGAAGTTGTACTTCCTTTTACTTTCTCCTTCTCTTCCTCCTTGCTCTCTACCTCTCTCTCCCTATTTTTTTTATTTTTTTGTACCAGGGATTAAACCCAGACCTTTAACCTCTGAGCTTCATCCCCAGCCCTTTTTTCTTAAATTTTATTTAGAGAGAGGATCTTGCTAAATTTCTGAGGCTGGGTTGAAATCAGGATTAGAGAAAGAGGAAGGCTCTGAGTCCCTCAGTCTCAGCCTCCCATTGGGATTACAGGCATTTACCACCACATATGGAGTGCGCTCGCGCTCGCGCTCGCGCTCCAACTTTGCTTTCTCCCTTTGATTTCTGTTGCCTATTTCACTGAGTTTACTTCTGACCAGTATTATTGCTTTTTTGGTAATTATTTTGGTTTGAAATCTCCCTTATCTTCTTAATATAATAGCTTACTTTGGTAGTCTTAGACCTTTCTTTGACAATACATTAAAAGCTATAAATAACCTTTAAAAATTACTTTCAACATAAATTTTGATGTGACATAACTTGTCAAGTTATTTCTAATTTTTTAGAAATTTCTTAATTTGACTTATTGAATAATTAAGGCTCTATAATTTATTTTGCAAAACTTGGTTATTTATTAGTTTTTGTTGTTTGTGGTATTTAATGTAAACCGATTTTGTTTAGAAATATTTTTTGAATAATCTGATTTTGAGACTTGTTTTGTTTTTCCTTTTATACTGACTGATCATGAATGATATTCCATGAGAATTTGTAAACAATTTGTATTCTGTGTATGTCAAATGAAACATTTTTTACATGACAGGTTAAAAGAGTTGATACTATTGCTAAAGTCTTGGATTCATATTTCTTGACTATCTGCTTTATCAACTAATGATAATAAGCTATTGAAATCTCCATCTTTCTTAATGTTGAATTATATAGTGTTTTTCATATTTGTTATGGTTTTCTTCATATACTTTTAGATCTATATTTAGTAAGTTATTTTAAATTACATGATATTAACTTACCATTGTGAAATTTTATTCTTTTTTATTAGTTAATTCTTTCTTTGAAGTGTTCTTTGTACTAATATCTCCTTTCCAACTCCTGCAGTTACTGTTTTCATTATGTTCATTAATCATTCCTTTCCTTTGAATATTTCTCTGTATTTGAAGAAAAAGACTATTTTATATACAGCATGTTGTGTCTTATACTGCATAATGATGTTTCAATCAACTATGAACTGCATATAAGATGGTAATCATGAAATTATATTATCTAGTGATACAAACATAGCAGCTTGTAAAAAATGCACTTTGTTGTTATTTACCAACAAAATTGTCTGTAAATATATCCCCATTGTTATGCAAAATGATTGTGTTTGGCTTTGGTGTTTTTAATCAGCCTGAGAATCTCTGCTCTTTTTCTTTTATTTTTTGTTTTTTCCTTCCCCACTTACAGTGTGTGCATGTGTATTTTGCTTAAAATTTGAATTTGTTTGATGAGTATTATAATTCCTTTAAATATTTTTATGTCATAAAAACAAGACACATAGTATGCATATATTGATAAATAATTTTTTCTATTTGTATCATTTTGAATATTTCCATGGCTATTCATTTAATCTTACAGACCTAATTTTATTATACAATTTACATAATTTTTGTTAGTAGTGTACACCTGTACTACTAAGTATTTTTTGAGGAATGTCTTTGTTTCAGGTTTGCTTGTTTGTTTTTAATATCTTTTTTAGTTGTAGATAAACATATTGGACACCTTTATCTTATTTATTTTTTTATGTGGTGCTGAGATCAAACCTAGTGCCTCAAACATCCTAGGCAAGTGCTCTACCATTGAGCCACAACCTCAGCCTTCAGGGTTGTTTTTTGTTGTTGTTGTTGTTTTAAACACAATTCTTTTTATGTATTTTATTTATTTATTTTTTGTGGTCCTGAAGATGCAACCCAGCGCTGTAGCCCTCAGGTTTGTTTTTGAGGAACTATTTTACTTGACACAGAATTCTTTTCTTTTTTTTAAATTATATTTATTATACCTTTATTTTATTTATTGATTTTTATGTGGTGCTGAGGATCAAACCCATGGCCTCACACGCTCTAGGCTAGCAACCCACCACTGACTCACAACCCCAGCCTCTTGATACAGAATTCTTACCACTGTGTTTTGTTTTACTGTCATTTTTCCTATAATTTAAGTCTGTTTAGTGAATCATTTCACTTTTCTCTTTAAAATGATAAGTGATTTTCCTGTTTTGGATTGTCTGTACTATAGCTTTAATAATTTGATTATGATGACTGTGGTGAAGTTCCTTTTACATTTATTCCATTGAAAATTTAATGAACTTCTTTATGCAATGAGGTTTTTTTAAATTGAAAATTGTTTTTCCTGGATTTCTTTAAATATATATATTTTAATGATTTCTTTGAACATTTGGCAATTTTTTATTAGAAGTAGGGCATTTTTAATATTTTGTACTTTTGGAACTGTTTTCATTCTCTTTGTAAATGACTTACATCAATTATTTTCTGGAGTTATGTAGTCTCCATCTTCTGCTTTTAATCTTAATTTTTAGCTTGGTAACTTAAGATTCTTCTTATTTTCACATAATTCAGAGGTCAGCTATTTATTAGTGCTAAACTTGTGTCCATAGACAATAGGTTTCTATTATACGACTACTGATTTTTGTGTGAGTTAAGGAACACTTTTAAACTTACAATCAGGTTCTCCAGTTTCTCTTTGCTTTCACCACACAGTGAACTTCAAATATAAGAATTGGTAATTCAGAATGCTTTGCTCTGTAGCAGAAGAAACAATAAAATTGTTTACACCTTCTGATAGTTTAAGAGTAAATTTTGACGATAATTAGTAAATTTTGAAAATATTATATTTATTTAATAAGAATTTTTTATTGCCAAGTTTATTCTTTATTTCCTTAAACATTGACATTCTGTGCCATTTTGCATGAATCCAGTTTTTTAAAATTATGTATATATGTACTACATATATATGTATATATATTTCTGATTAGAAACATTTTGGTATTTCATGATCTTTTCAGTTTTGCATACCACCAAATTTTAGAGTATATATAACTTGTGACTATAATTTTTTTAAATCAAAGCTTGTTTCTGACAATTGCCCCTTTATAACAAAGCAAAAAGACTTTTATCTTGCTTCTAAATAAATTCTCAATTCACAAAGCAATCATTCGAATGTGTTCTCTGGCCTTTCTGAAGTTCCACTAAATATTGGTATTGAAAGTTAAGAATATGTTAATATGTGGGTGGGGGTTGTGGCTCAGTAGTAGAACAGTTGTCTGACGTGTGAGGCTCTGGGCTTGATCCTCAGAACCACAGATAAATAAAAAAGTAAGTAAATAAATAAGGTTCATTGACAACTAAAAAATATTTTTTAAAAAAAGAATATGTTAATATGTAATTACAGTTTTACCCCAATAGTTTTTGTATATCAGTAGTTGTTTATTTGGGGAAATTATTAGATTATTGTTGCAGTATTCCCTTATTTAGGAAGTATTCCTGAGAAATTAATTTATTAGTTATTTTGGAATTAAATATGAATTATCATAATGAAGTTTACAACATCAGGCAAATTTTGGATAAAAATTGCTTAATTGATTTATATTTTCAGTCTATGAATTAACTTTTCTCTTCATCTAAAACACAATATTATTATCTATAGTAGACTGCTTTTTAAAAATTACTGAACAGTTTTAGTATATTCTCCTAATTTAAGAAAAGAACAATTATCTGATCATTAGTTGGGGACATTGCATTTAGAATGTCTTTACCTCTTTGGGTGATTTTGAGAGTAGAAATTCTTAAATAAGTTATTACTAAATATATTCTGAGATTTAGCATTTTTGCTTTTGAGGATTATTGCTATATCTATATTATAACTTTCCTGATAATTTTAAAAGTTTACTAAATATAATTTGTATGTTAAACTTACTGTAAATCACATTGACTTATCTTTTGTGTTCATGACTAGGTTAATGGCCATGAATAACTTTCTCCACTTAAATCTAAATATAGAGACATATTTTTCTTGAGATGAATATTCAAATGTCAGAATGGAACCATGTAACATTCTCAAGTTATATGTGAGAAAAATTTCTGTTGCTATAATAAATGGAATTAAATTAAGTATCCCAATTAGATCATTTACTCTGAAATTACTCATCACTTTATTTTGGAGTTAAATTATTGATTTAGGTTTTGGTTTTAAATTACATTCCACATTTAGTTATTTATTTTTGGTGACTTTATTTTTACTTAAATTTTTAATCCTCATTGTTGTTCCGTATATGTATTTGGAGCTTTGCATAATTTAATATTTAAACCAATTTTACTTCTTTCCTTTTTTTTTTTTTTTTTTTTTTTTTTTTAGGGGCTTCATAAAGGTCAGAGTTCACATTTGGCAGGATCTAATGATGAACAACCTCTCTTTCCTACTGGGTCTACTCAGTATCTCCAGGCAGCTTGCACTAGTAGTCAAAATCAAAGTGGACCTCACACTCTGCCTAGAAATTCAGTACCACAGGGGGATGCTCTCAATCACTTCTCCTCTCATATTGCTACCTCAGGTGGACAAAAAGGTATTACCTTTACCAAAGAAAGCAAACCTTCAAGAAATAGATCCTTGGGGTCTGAAACAAGGAGGCAAGATGGAGATACATCTAATAGCTATGCTGGTGTCAAGGAACTTTCTAATCATGTACATCAGGCGGCAACAATTTCTATTTCCAGTCTTAACCATGGAGATTCTATATCACCAAATTTAATAATTACGGACAATCCTCAGCTTTCTGCCTTGTTAATTGGAAAAGCCAATGACAGTGTGGGCCCTGGAACTTGTGAAAAAGTCAATAATACTCATCCAGCTATTCATACAAAGACTGATAATTCTGTTGCCTCTTCACCTTCTTCAGCCATTTCCACAGCTACACCATCTCCAAAGTCGACTGAGCCAACTAGCACACACAGTATTACCAGCCTTAATAGTCCTCACAGTGGGTCACACACGATTAATGGAGAAGGGCTAGAGAATTCACAGAGCTCTACAAAAATAGATCTGCCTATAATTAACCTCAAATCTGATCCTCAGATTATACCATCAATGTCTGTATCCATATACTCCAGTTCAACAGAAGTTCTAAAGGCATGCAGGTTAGTGTGGGAAAGTTCATCAAAAAGTGAAAATGGGAGTTGGGGTTTAGCTCAGAGGTAGAGCACTTACCTAGCATGCATGAGGCAGTGGGTTCAATCCTCTGCACCATATAAAATAAAATACATTTTTATTTATAACTAAAAAAAATAAATATTTAACAAAAAAACGTGAAAATGGCTGACTGTTGGCCAGCTCAAAAGTCTTGATTTTTATCTTAAAAAACAAATGAAAATAGAATTTTGTTTTTTTGAAGTGTAGCAAGACCATATTACATATCTAAAATAATAATTTCATAAGGAACATTGTTATTTTATACTTTACCAGATGTCAGAAGCATATATTTATAAAGCATTACCTGACAGATTATGTGTTTGGTTAGTATTACTGACTTTTATTGATTATCAAAGTCATCAGCTTCAATGTGATTACCTTTTTCTGAGGATTCAAGAATTAATTTTTAAAAGGAAAAGGCAGAAGTGGAGGAGCAAAAAAGAGTGGGGAGTTGAAATCTGAAAACGGGGGATAAAATTATTCTTAGCCCAAGAAGTAACTAAGTGGTAAATGACAATCTTCCATCTAGTTGTTCTATGAGAACCAATTAGAAGAGTTGATAATGGTACCTGTTCTGAGCAGAAGTTTGTGAACCCAGAAAATGGAAAGGAACATCTTTTTAAGAATGTTAATTTTCCTGATAAGATGACTAAATCATTGATGAATTTATCTAAAGAGTATCTTTTATTTCTGTTGTAAACAAGAAAATGTAAATGAAAATTGAAGTTAGATATTTTAAAATTAACTATTTTAAAAAGCAGCTTTACATATTTATAGATTTCTACAATAAGCAACTTCCTGAGTCAAGAAGCTATATTAGAATGGAGTAAACTTAATCTTTCCCACTTAACTTAACCTACCTTAAACTTAACCTACCTTTTCTGCTGCTTCATTATTTGACTATTGGACTCTCTTGTTTTAAGGTTTAATTATATCTCTTGAACAATTTAGTGCACATATAATGGGAAGATAATTCTTTTTGTTGTCTGCAGGCCTATCCACTTGCATTAGGATTGGGTAGTATATATTTTAACAGGAAAAAAACCTGTATAATCAGTGACATAAATATCTTCTTTAGATCTGTCCTAATAAATAAGAATTATTAGATGTGATTGTTTGCACCATTTATGCAGATAATCCTTTAATTTTGTATTCCTAGTCAGTTTTTCTTTTCTTTTGCAATGGGGTCTGTTTTTGGTTCCAAAGCTGGTCTCAAACTCCTGACTCTTTACGTCAGCTTCTTTGGGTATACAGAATTTTTGTTTCTAATTTATTTTAAATCTGTCTTGTTTATTGATCTTGGTAGCAACATAGAAGTCTGTTTTTTTTAAGATTTATTATTGTAATTTGTAAAAATTCAAGTAATTGATTCGGCCGTGGGTCATTTTTTCCAGTACAATCTTTCTTTTTTGAAATAAGTATCTACATTTTCCCATTACTTTACTTTCCTATAAAAGTAAATTCATTTTTAAAATTCTGTTATATAACTGTAGAAATACAGTTCTAAAGTCATTATTTCCTAAGCTCTGTATTCATATTGAGGTATTAAATAAGCTTAACTTGGTCTCAAAATAAATTAGGTTAAGAAACTTTTCTAGTACAATTAAATACTTGATTCATATCCTGAGACACCTCAAAATATTATTAATCATATGTCAAACAATTACTAGGTGATTGTTGTGAGAACATTAGAGTTGAATGTACAGAAACTAAGATGACAATGACTTCACTAGGAAGTATAATGAAGTATGTAGTTTATTATTGACTGAAATGCATGATTTTATATATTATTATTCCTTCTAGCAACTGCAGTTATACAAAAAGTAGAGGCTGGGGTTGTGGCTCAGCAGTAGAGTGCTCCCATAGCACATGCAAGGCACTGGGTTCAATCCTCAGCACCATATAAAAATAAATAAATAAAACAAAGGTATTGTGTCCAATTACAACTAATATTAAAATAATAATATAAATTTAAAATATTTTTTTAAAAAAAGAGTAGCTGACGTATAGTTCAGCATTGAAGGCCATATTTTATTGTATAGAGACTATTATTGTCATGAAACTGTCCTAGTGACGATATTTGAATTGTCCTGTAAATAAAGTATTTTCTATTTTTTAAAAGTTATTTGGGAGATGGGGTTGTAGCTAGGTTGTGTTAAGAAATGTTGTACCTTTTATGGACTATTTAATATTATACCTTTTGAGGATACCTCAAAAGGTATAATATTAAATAGTCCATAATAGTACATTTCAAGCCCTACTTTTTATTAGCCCAATATCAAAGATCTTATAGGAATTTTTCTGTGCAGAAAATCCAACAAAGCAGTGATAAATTTTCTTCAAAATTTGATTGTTCTATAAATTGAAATGAAAGACACAATTTCTTCAGAAGCAAATGCAATTAGTGATTTTTTTTCACTTTTCAAAATAAAGATTCTTGTCTGCAATCTTAGTATTTTAAAGCTCTTTTCCTTTGATGTTTTAACATGTTGATTCTTTAAAATTTTAATAATTAGCTAAGGCATTTTGAATCATTTGAAAGGCTTGTTTTCTGAATTTGTTAAAATGTTAAGGCTTTAGGGGTTGTGCTTGTAGTAATGAGTGCTTGCCTAGCTTGTGTACAGCACTGGGTTTGATCCCCAGCGCCACATTAAAAACAAATAAATAAAATAAATAAATACATTGTGTCCATCTACAACTAAAAAATAAATTTAAAAAAGTATTAAGTATTTAGAAATATTCTTACATTGCTTATACCTTAAGAAGAATTGAGTTTGATAGTGATTCTTATCACATTTTATGAATTTGTTATTTAGTAAGTGTGATACTTTTCAGTAAAGGACGAAATTATTCAGATACCATTAAGTAATAACTATATATATATATATATATACATATATATATATAAATATGAGGATGAGTAGCGTATTTTTATATCTTCTTAAAAATCATTGTAATTTATAAGTTTTGGAATTGTGCTGAACATATTAGCCAGGTAATACATAGAAAATAAGTTTTGAAAAGAAAGAACTAGTGAATTGCTGGGTTTAGAAGTTGTCACAAAGATATTTTGGAAATAATTAGTGAAATGTGTTGTTAAAAAATTATCTGTTGTCATTATTACTGATATCTAAACCTTTTGGACAAGTATTTTAATATTTAATGGAGAGAATTTGACCATAGAATGAGTTAGAAAAATTAAGATATAAATTTTAAAAATAATTATAATAGATAAAATAATAAATTAAAAAATTATATTGAAAAATATTTGTGAGGTTTATAGTATATTTTAAATAAAAGATAAAAGGAATCAAAGTGAATATTTTGTGTAGTTAAAGAATCTAACTGAACATCTACTGAAATTAACAGCCATTCTCGAGTTTTTTATTGACTCAACCTGCCTCAGAATGATTGTATTTTTTATAAATGCTTTATATCTAACTTAACGCAGGTTTTTTCTATTTTCAAAGTAAGTATATTGCTGATTGCTTTTGCTTTTTTTAAAGGAATCTAGGGAAAAATGGCTTGTCTAATAGTCACATTTTGTTGGATAAATGTCCACCTCCACGACCACCAGCTTCACCGTACCCTCCCTTACCAAAGGAGAAGTTGAATCCACCCACTCCTAGTATTTATGTGAGTCTCAACTGATTAACTATAAATAAATCAAGTGTCTGAACTTGTCTGCCTTTAGAGGATAGATAAATTTTTAAATCAATTCAGATGCCTTGTAGGAAACATTAAATTTTTTTCACAGTCTGAATATTTTAAAAATATATTTATTTTCCAACGGATGATAAAAAAAGTGTTCTCATATATATGGTACACTCCTTTTTTTTCTTGATAAATATAAAGTTTTATTGAAACACAGCCTCATCAATTTCTTTACATTCTGCCTTCAATGTTAATTGCTGAAGGAAAAAGGTAGCTGAAAAAGTTAAAAAAAAAATACTTTCTTGTATCTGGCAAAGAAGTTTGTTGATCATTGGTATATTAAAAAATATTTTGTGAAGAAAAATTTTTAAATCTATTTTCAGATATTAACTGGGATTTTGAGAACCTCTAAAGATAGTTGTTTCAGTTTAAACATTTAGTAAATATGTTTTTAAATCTGCATTGCATGACTTAATAATTGTGTGAACCTTAAAAATTCATTCAGTTTAGGCCTTTTTAATCAAAGAATTTTTCTACTTCCAAAAAGGGTAGTTGAGAATGAAAATGATAAGGAATGTTATTAAAAAGTTTACCAAAATATAGTAGGTATTTCAAATTTTGAATTTGAAACTACCTACCATTTTTTAATGTCATCAATGTAAGTATTTGATCCAGAAAGTTGAATTGAAATTCAGATAATAAAAATTCAGACAATATTTGTGTTTTTCTCCTGATGAGTTTGAGCCTTTCATTGTTTCATTAACTTTCCTAGTCAAAAAAGAAAAAAATCCTAGGCTAAGAAGTGAAGATACAGACCTTAGAATGAACTTAAATTTATAAGTGGATTTGTGAGATTTAGCTTTTTCTCTATCAGACATTATCTTAATTCCTTACCCAATTAAAATTAGATAACTTTTAGAGAAGGATAGAAATAGAGACGAGATGATGTTTTCATCAAATTTTGAAGAAATAAATACAAAAAGATTTGTATTCTTTTTATTTCTCTATTTCTCTAAGTAATAGAAGTACACTTGGAAAGTATACTTGGGGAATACTTGAAAAGCTAAAATATTTAAATGTCATTTTATGAATCTTTGATGAAAGAGGTGAAGGACATTAAAACATTTAAATATATTTCTTTAAAATAGAAATTTACAGAGTTGTTTCCACAGTTTTTTGAAAAGACTAGTATGTAGTCTAGACTTTATAAACTGTTGAGTTGGTTGAAAAATGACATGAATTTGCAGAATAATAGTCATTTTCCTGAGACCTAACAATACATTTTAATTTTATAGTTGGAAAATAAGCGCGATGCTTTCTTTCCTCCATTACATCAATTTTGTACAAACCCAAAAAACCCTGTAACAGTAATACGAGGCCTCGCTGGAGCTCTTAAGTTAGGTAAGCATTTAAGTTGAACAAGAAACGTTTCAATTAAGACACAAATAGAAGAGCACCAGTAGAAACTTGCTGATTTATTTTTACCATTTTGAATTTTTATTTTAATTCTGTCACTGTTTTTATTTATCTCTGTTTCTCTCTCTTCCAATCTCTGTCTTTATCTTTCCTGCTGTCTGTCTCATTAAAATTTTGATAGTTTTTAAAACAATCATTTGTTTTAAGAAAGTCTGTCTATGTGGAATTTGGGCATAAATATTTTTAATGTATAATGTTAGTGATATTGGTTATTGGCAATTTCTACAGTGAAGTTTAAATTGAGTACCAGTTATGAAACACAAAAAATTAATTTTATTATATAAATTTTTATATGAAATATACAGAGCATTTAATTCTGCTTATAAACACCATAACTCATTTGTTAAACTGATAGTTATATCCAGGTTCTACTGTGAAAATCTGGTACCAAATGACTTTTTTTTAAGGAAAACTAATGGAACTACACAAAGATAAATTTTTAAAGGATTTTGAATTTTTATTGTACTGAAAATTATTTTATTCACTAACAAAACTTATTTTTTATGAAGATCTTGGACTTTTCTCTACCAAAACTTTGGTAGAAGCTAATAATGAACACATGGTAGAAGTGAGGACACAGTTGTTGCAACCAGCAGATGAAAACTGGGATCCCACTGGTACAAAGAAAATTTGGCGTTATGAAAGTAATAGATCACATACCACAATTGCTAAGTATGCACAGTACCAGGCCTCTTCCTTCCAGGAATCATTGAGAGTAAGTTTGTTTGGTTTTACTCCTTCCATTTTATAGAGCACATTACTTTTGTAACTACTTGGTGTTTACTATTGTGTTTTATAAATACTTATAACTTAAACCTTATTAAACTAAAATTTAAACGAGGTTATGGTTAATAATACATGTATACATAGAAAAAATTATTATCTAGTATCTATTTTGATTATTGAATATTTTCATTTAAAATTATAAACTAATCCTACATTATAGTTGGGAGAATGATAATAATAATGTGAAGAAAATTTGGAGGCAGCTCAAATGTTCACTCAACCAATGAAGAAATGTTTCATTTTGTGTATACACACGCACACACACACACACACACACACACGTGCGCGAACACTCGCACCATCATCTCATGGCTTTAAAGTAAATTTCCTTCATTATTTGTAGTATTGAGGTCTTTTATTGCATTGGCTACTGGATATCTTCTTTGGAGAAATTTGCATATTAATTTTCAGCCTGATTATCTGTTATTTTATTGTTGAGTTTAGAAGTTTTTTGGGTTTTATTTTTAATTATTATTTAGTTGTAGTTGGACACAACACCTTTATTTTATTTATTTTTATGTGGTGCTGAGGATTGAACCCAGGGCTTCGAATGTGCTAGGCGAACGCTCTACCCCTGAGCCACAACCCCAGCTCAGTTTAGAAGTTTTTATAGATTATGAATATTATTCTGTATAAGATATGATTTTGAAAGTATTTTCTCCCATTTTGTTGGCCATTTCACTTTTTGGTAGTGCTTTTTGATGCACATATTTTAAATTTTTGGTGGTGTTTAATTTATTTATCTTTTCTTTTGTTTTCTGTGCTTTGAAGTCTAAGCATCATTGCCAAATTCATATCACAGAGCTTTTCCACTATTCTTACAGTTTTGTAACACTGAAAATAGGTATAGGGATTTATTTGAACCTAACAGAATGTTCTAACAATAAATCAGGCATCTGATATATTTTGAGTTAATTTTCCTATGTGGTCTAAAATAAGAGCTGTGCTTCATTCTTCTGCATATTAAAAGCCAGTTTTCTTAGTATCATTTATTGAAAAGACTTAACCTTTGCCCTATTCCATAAACTTAGAAGAGAGTCTTTGAACTTTTTGTGAGTATGCTATTATCTCTGGTGCTTTCCCAAAATTGTCTTTATTGGTTGAAAATATTTCCTTTTAAATAAGATTATTGATTAATTTTCATATTGTATCATCCTTGATTTTCAGGAAAAAAAGAATTTGGAGCATGGCATATAATCTTTTTTGATGTGTTGCTAAATTCAATTTACTAATATTTGTATTAATAAGTTTAATAAACATTGCAGTATAGTTTTCTAGTGTCTTTATCTCTAGTGTAAAACTGCCTCATAGGATTAATTGGAAATTGTTTCCTCCTCTTTAATTTTTAAAAAATTTTTAATAGCAGGTAAAAACTATCCCAGTCTTTCGAACTATCCCTAGAAGGGTTAGAATTGTGCATATAGACTCTTCTATTTCTGGTTTGTGGGGCAGATAATTAACTAAGTTGTCAAAACCTCCAGAGCAGCACTGTTATTCATATGCCTGACCAGGAGTAGGATAAGAACAAGTAAAGACACCATAGGATTTCCTTATGATTTTAACATGGCTTTGTCTTGATTGTTTGCTTTTTTTGATGTAGATATGGGACTGTTTTCCACAGATACTAAACTTCTTTCAGGCTAGTTATAAGACTTTTTTCCATGAGAAAATAACATGGCCTTAAAATCTCTCTTATTACCATTTTCGCTTATGTCACCAGTTCCAGGTTTCTGTTTTATTGCTTTATTGAGATAATTTACACAGCATAAAATTCACCAATTTAGTTTTGTTTTATTCCATAGTACTGGAACTTAGGATCTCTTGTTGTTGTTGTTGTTGTTTTGTTTGTTTTTGGAACTGAGGGTCAAACCAAGAGATTTGCAAATGCAAGGCAGATACTTTGCCACTGAGCTATATCCCAGCCCTAATATCTCTTAAATGCTAGGCAAATGCTAAACATACATCCTGACCCTAATGGATCAATTTAAAATATACAGATCAAATATATTCATAGTTGTACAGCCATCATCATAATTATTGTTAGACATTCTGTTAGGTAGACATTCTGAAGGTATCTTGTTCTTTCTGTATTTATAGATTTGCCTAATTTGAATATTAATGTAAATGTATGCTATAATGTGTGTCATGAACAGTGTCTTTATTATTAACCTAAAAGTTTCAATGTATATTTATAGCATGTATCAAGAATTTGTTTCTTTTTTATTACTAAATAATATTCCATTACTAAATATATATTCCATATATATCACTTTTGGAGAGTTGTCTTCAATCAGTTGACAGGATTCAGTTGCATTTGCTTTGTAACTATTCTTAATAATATTGTTCTTATTGTTCATATTTTTGATGCTCTTAGGTAATTATGTGGTAGAATTGCTAGGTGATGTGGAAACCCGGTGTTGATCACTTTAAGGAACTGCTAATTTGCTTTTAAAAATGGCTGCATCATTTTTTATTTCTAGTCTTAGTTTATAAGTGTCCATTTTTTCATCCTTTCTGCCACCTGTGTATTACCTTTTGATTTTAGCCACTGAAGTATTTGTGAAGTAACAGCTCTTACAATTTTGATTTGTATTTGCAAATAGGAAATAAATGCTGTTTATTAAGATTTTTTTTCATGGCTATATTGTCCGTGTAACATCTTTGTTGAAGTATATATTCTATTTTTTTAATCCATTGTTTAATTGGCTGTTTGTCTTTTGCTATTGATTGGTAATGGTCTTTCGGTATACTCTTATTACAATTCATTGACAAGTATTTAAAGTACATTTTTTTTTTCTGTTACAAGTTACTTTTCCATTTTTTTAATGATGTTCATTGAAGTATAGGTTTTAATTTTGTTAGTGTCTAATTTATTTGGCTTTCTGGGATTGCTGTTCTTTTTTTACCATCACTAAAAGTATATGCATAATACATGCTTTTGCAGATTTAGCAATGTTTTTCTTTTAAGAGTTTTCTTGTTATATCCTTTTATATTTAGGTTATTGATATATTTTGAGTTGAATTTACCACATGATATTAGGTTTAAGTCCAATTTCATTCTTTTCGTGTGAATTTCATCCATCATTTATTATAATTTCATTCATAATTTTGTCATCCTTGTGAAAACAATTTTTTATTGAGCATTTTTTTACTAGTGCTATGAAACTATTTAATTATTCAGAACTCATGTGTCAAAATATTCAGAAGTTCTAGGAAGAACATCTTCCCTATGTTCTTATCTTTGTTGTGTGATTTATAAAGGAAAGACAGAGTGATAAATAAAAATATAATCAGAAATAGAGCATCTTAACTTTTTTCATCTCTATATATACAGTAGGTATGTATATTGGTATGTGTATGCAGAGATACACTTCCTACTTTGAAATGTGTACCATTACTTTGCCAGTTGGTATTCCTAATTGATGTAGATAGTTCTGTTTCTTCCTGGTCTTATTTTAATTTGTTCATTTTCTTCTCATATTTGGGACAGGTAGAAGAATATACAGATTTCCATTTTATAGAGTAAGGCCAATATGAAAAGACTAAACAAGGCTTTTCAAAATAGACACACATATATATATATAATTCGTTTAACCCCAGTAGCACTGAGCTACTCCAAACCTCGATTTCTTCAATAGTTCTTTTAGTTTTATATAACATTAGGATTCATTTTTACATAATTATTCAATCCCAATATTTTTTCTTTCTCCCCTTTTTTCCTCCCCCCGTTCCCTTTCTTTAATGATCTTTCTGTTATTTACTTAATAGTTTATTATTCGCAGTTTCAGTGTTTTATTATTAAATGTACAAGATGGTAAGATTCATTTGCTAAATTCACATGTGTTTAGGAAAATTTGGTCATATTAAGTTTACTGTTCTTCCTTTATCCTGTCCCTTCTTCTCCCCCTCAATCTCCTTCAATTACTCTATTGATCTTTCTTCTATTTTAATGGATCCCCTACTTTTCTTTTCTGTTTTGTTCTTTCCTTTTTTCCTTACTCTGGACTAGATTCTGCATATCAGAGGAAACATTCAGCCTTTGACTTTTTGTGTGTGTGGCTTATTTCACTTAGCACAATGGTCTCCTGTTCTATCCATTTGATGAAGTGCCGTAATTTCATTTTTTTATGGCTGATTAATTCTCAATCTGTATACATATTATATATCGTTCATTCATTCACCTAGATTGCTGCTGTTAATTGTGCTGCTGTAAACATTGATAAAGCTGCATCAGTAGCATGCTTATTTTAGATCTTTTGAATAAATACCAAGGAGCAAAATAGCTGGGTCATATGATGGTTCCATTCTTAATTTTTTGAGGAATCTTCATGCTGCTTTCCAGATGGTTAAACTTATTTGCAATTCCACCAACAATATAAATAAACCTTTTTCTCCATATCCTTATCAACATTATTATTTGTATTCTTGAAATTGTCATTCTGACTAGAACAAGATGAAATTTTTGTGTTGTTTCTTTTTGCATTTTTTTATTGCTAGAGTTGAACATTTTCATATATTTATTGGCTATTTGTATTTTTTTTTGATAAGTATCTGTTTCTTTTCCTTTTTAGTGATTGGCCTATTTATTTTGTTGAGTTTTTTGTGGTATTTTGGATATTAATTCCCTATTGAAGAGCAGGTGGCAAAGATCTCCCATTCTTTAGCCTCTCTCTTTATATTCTTTTTTTTTATATTTAGTTTTTAGTTGGACACAATATATTTATTTATTTTTATGTGGTGGGCAGGATCGAACCTAGGGCTTCGCCCGTGCTAAGCAAACATTCTACTGCTGAGCCACAACCCCAGCCCCATCTCTCTTTATATTCTTATTTCCTTTGTTGTGCAAAAGCTTTTTAATTTCATGTATTGATTTTTTTTTTTATTTCTTCCACTTAAGAAATTTCATTAAGGAGGTTGATGTCTGTGCATATGTTGGAGTTTGGGTCTACATTTTCTTTTAACAGTTGCAGTGTTTTTTGTCTAATTCTTCAATTTCTTTTTTCAGTATTGTGTAATTTTCATTAAGATTAATATCCAAGTATTTTTGTTGTTGTTTAGAAATTATTTTATTTTATTTTAGAAATTATTTTATATTGCATAGTTTTCCTAATTTATTTTTAGCAGATTCATTAGTGAAGTACAGGAAAATGGTTGCTTTAGTAGGCTGATATTGTGTATTGATACTTTACTAAATTTGTTTATCAGTTTTAGAAGTCTTTTGGTGGAGTTTTTTGGATCTTCTAAATATAGGATCCATGAGCAAACACATCATTTGACTTTGTCTTTTAGTATTTATATCTATTTAATTTCCTTCTATTGTCTTGATTGCTCTGGCTAGAATTTTTAAGAACTATGTTGAAAGGAGTGACGAGAGTGGACATCATTGATTTATTCCTGTTGTTGGAGGAAATACATTCAGTTTTTCTCTATTTAATATGATATTGTCTCATATAGTCTTTACAATGTTAAGTAAGGTAAGTTTCTTCATGCCTAGTTTCTTTAGTGATTTAATACGAATGAGCGGTGTACTTTGTCAAATGGTTTTTCTTCATGTACTGAGATAAACACGTGATTCTTGTCCTTAGCTCTATTTCTGTGGTGAATTACATTTATTGATTTGACATGTTGAACCATACTTTCATGCTGAGGATGAAACCCAGTTAGGCATAGTACACCATATTCTTAATGTGTTTAATGAAAGAATTTTTCATATATTGACAGTGGTCTGAAATTTTCTTTTTTGTTCCTTTTCTGGTTTTGATATCAGGGTTACACTGGCTTCATAGGATAAATTTGTCAGTGTTAAACTCTTTGCTATTTTATGGGATAGTTTGAGAAGAATTGGTGGCATTTATTTCTTTAAAAGGTTTAGTAGAACTTGTTCAGCCCTGGGCTTTTCTTTGTAAAGCTTTTTGTAGCTGCTTCAGTTTCATTACTTGAGATTTTTTAGCTTATTGGATTTAAAAGTTTTCATATGAGTTTCTAATGAATCTCTTGATTTCAGTAGTGTCTGTGGTGATATTTGCCTTTTCTTCTCTAATTTTATTAACTTGGGTCTTCTCTTATTCCTTTGATTAGTTTGGTTAAGGGCTTATCAATTTTCTTTTTCTTTCAAAGAATCAACTCTGTTTCATTCTTCCTTTGTGCTTTTTGTTTTATTTTGCTTCATTCTCAATTTTATTGTCTTTGACTCTGATTTTGTTTGTCCCCCTTTCCTGGGGATTGAACTCAGCACCACTTATCACTGAACCACATCTCCAACCCATTTTTAATTTTTTTTTCTTTTTGATTTCTGAGATAGGACCTTGCTAAATTTCTGAGGCTGGCTTTGGACTTGTGATCCTTCTGCCTTAGCCTTCTGAGTATCTTTGTGTACTGCCATACCCAGCCCTTGTTCTGATTTTAATTATTTTCTATCTTCTACTGATTTTAGTGTTAATATGCTCTCCTTTTTCTAGGGCTGTAAGGTGTGACATTTGATTATTTATTTTTTACATTTCTTGTTTTGTTTTGTTTTTATAGGAACTCAGTGCTATAAACTTTCCCGTTATAACTACCTTCACACTCTTCCAGAGATTTTGACATGTTTTATCATTGTTCTTATTTGTGTCTAAGAATTTTTTTTGTCTCCTCTGATTTTTTCTGCTATCCATTCAACATTCAAAGGTTATTATTTCATTGCTAGGTTAGAATGGTTGCTGTTTTGTTTTTATTCTCTTGTTGATTTCTAGTTTCATTGTTTTATGATCTGATAGAATGCAAGGAATTACAGTTTTTGTTGTTGTTGTTGTGTATGTGAATATTTGCTTTGTGACCTAAAATATGATCTTTTTCAAAAAATGTTTCATGTGCCACTGAGAAGAAAGTGAGTCATGTTGTAAATGGATGAAATATTGTTTAGATGTCAACTAGGTATACTAATTCATAACATTTTTTAGTTCTGAAGAATCTTTACTTATCTGGATAATCTAGCTAATAGAGAAGTGTATTGAAATCACCTAGTATTTTTGTATTGTTTTTTTTTTTAATTGTTAATTTTTAGAAGAGTTTGTTTTACGTAAGTAGAAACACTGTTGTTTGGGACATAAATATTTATAATCATTGTATCTTGTTGTTGGATGATTTTCTTAACCATCTCTTGATTTTGCATGTCTTTGACTTTTCCTATTAATTGTGACTTGTAGTCTACTTTGTCTGATTTGAGAATAGCCAACTTTCCTGGCCTTTGGATCTACCAATCTGTGTATTTTGTTTGAAGAGTTTAAACTATTTACATTCAGTTCTTCAAGAGAGATGATTTTTATTTTCTGCCATTTTAATTTCTTTCTAATGGTTAATTTAGATTTGATTCTCCTTTAATTTTTTTCCTAGTGCATATCATTGAAATGTAGGGTTTTTTCTCCTTCTTCATGAAATATTATGTTTTATAGTACAGACATAGTAATTATGAATTATTTTAGTTTCTACGTTTCATGAAAGTTTTATTTCATCTTAAGTTGTGAAGAATAATTTAACCAGATATAGTAATCTTGGTGGTATGTATTATTCTTGGATTTTATTTTAGGAGTTGGATTCAGAAATAAGTTGAAATTTGAATTAGTTTACCTCTAAATATAATCTGCCATTTTTATTTTACAGCTTTTAAAATTCTCTCCTAATTCTGTATATTTGGCATTTTTTCATTTTAATATGTTTTAGAGAGGACTTCTTTTGGTCTTGCTTATCAGAGTTCTTTATAATTTTGTATTTAGATTTTCATTTGATTTCTAAGATTTGAAAGATTTTATAATATTATGTTATTGAAATATCATGCTTTTCTTGAGTTTGTTTTTTGAAGCCTTAATCTACCCCAGTGATTCTTAAATCTGGTTTCTTGAATATGCTGGAATGGTCTCTTAACATCTTTTCTTTATGGTTAACATTATTTTTAAGATTACATACTTTGTTTTTATGACAAGCTATATTCAGAGTCACCTAATCTATTACTGTTACTTTCCGTTGAATTTTAAATTTGATTTCTTGACTTTCATTTCCAGGATTTCTGTTTGGTTCCTTTTACAGAGTCTCTTTTTTCTAAAATGATCTTTCTTTCACTTTCTGTATTTTCTAAATTCACTCTTTACACTGTTTAGCACAATGAACATTAACTGTGAACTTTGTAAATTCTTCCTCTGACATTTATTCTTCTTTCATGTTGACAGAGTTAATTGTTGAAGCATTTTTTTGGTCACCCACATTCCATATCAGCTGTGCCTTCATTCCCTCCTTTCCATGCTGCACAGAAATTAGAGATCCCTCCCTGGTTCCTCTCCATCATCTTACCTATTCCTCAAAACAAGCCTTTTTTTTTTTTTTTTCTTTTCCCTAGTTTGTATGGACAGCATGCCTTTATTTTATTTGTTTATTTTTATGTGGTGTTAAGGATCGAACCCACTACTTTACACATGCTAAGTAAGCACTCTGCCACTGAGCAACAACCACAATCCAAAACTTGCCTTTGTGATGTTAAAATAGAATATTAGTTCTCCATTTCTGGTATTTTTTAACAACTTTTCCCTAACAATTTGCCTATAAATGTTGTTTATTTTTAGTTCTGTCTTTAATTCCCAGGACATCTGTAAAAGTTACATTTCTTTGTCACTTAGAAACTTTGGCCAAAGGAAAATTAGAATAGGTTTTTGCTTTTCTTGTAAATTAGTACAATACCAGAATTTCATAATATTAATTTGTGTCAATACAGAGGTTGAATACAAAGTCAGTGCAATTTAACATTTCTTGGGTCTTTATTTAATTTGAAAATATTAAGAAATTGGAGGTATTTTCTACAAACTGTGCATGTATTTCTGTTTTTAAAATATGGACATTATATGAGTACTTTATTTATATGAGTACTTTATTCAGTTGCATTACAGTAATAATCTTTATAGGATACTAAATGTGAATTAAGTTTAATTAAAAAATTAAAAAATTAAAATTTAATTCAACTTAAAAAATTAAGAAATTGTAGGTATTTTCTACAAACTGTGCATGTATTGCTGTTTTTAAAATATGGACATTTATAGAATACTAAGTGTGAATCTTCTGCTTACTCTGTAGGAAGAAAATGAAAGGAAAACACAACTTAAAGACTATTCAGATAATGAATCCACATCTTCAGATAAGTAAGTAATTTTTAGCATCCACTCTGTATTTCTGTCTGAAAGGCATGGATCTAATACTTTCTCTTTTTTTAAGTTCTGGAAGGAGAAGAAAAGGACCTTTTAAAACCATAAAATTTGGGACCAACATTGACCTCTCTGATAACAAAAAGTAAGTTTATTAACTAAAGCAAAGGGGATTACAGAATTGAGAATTGCCTTCCTTCCTATTATTTCATTTAGTCATTATATTGTGTTGACATCTAAGTTTTGGATAAAATCTTTAAGACTCATATATTATTGTATAAGATCTTATAATTAGAATTTTTTCTTCTGGAAAAAACATACTAATTTACAAGCTTAAAAATAGAAAGTACAGGGTTGGGGATGTGGCTCAAGCGGTAGCACACTCGCCTGGCATGCGTGCGGCCTGGGTTCGATCCTCAGCACCACATACAAACAAAGATGTTATGTCTGCCAAAATCTAAAAAATAAATATTAAAATTTTCTCTCTCTCTTAAAAAAAAAATAGAAAGTACATTGTTTATTTCACTTATTAGGCTTTTATAAATTTATATGAGACTTTTTTTGGTGATCTCTATTTTAGGAGTTTTCTCTTTGAAAAAAGTTAAAACACTTTACTATTACTATTAAAATATTTCTATGTGTAACATCTTCTGATTGAATCATAAGAATTTGGATGGGGCTGGGTTGTGGCTCAGTGGTAGAGCACTTGATCAGCATGTGTGCAGCCCTGGGTTCAAACCTCAGTACCACATAAAATAAATGAATAAAATAAAGCTATAAAAATATTTAAAAAAAAAAAGAAGAAGAAGAATTTTGAGGACCTGATTAATTCTCACTAGTATTTGCAAAGAGTTTCACTTTCAATCTGTTATTTTATTGCAGGTGGAAGCTGCAATTACATGAGCTGACTAAACTTCCTGCTTTTGTACGTGTTGTATCAGCAGGAAATCTTCTAAGCCATGTTGGTCATACCATCCTGGGCATGAATACAGTTCAATTATATATGAAAGTTCCAGGGAGTAGAACACCAGGTGATTTTTATGAACTAATATATCTTATATAGTTGAAAAACTAAAGTTTAAATAAAAAAAACACACAGAATCAATATCTTTGCATTTATTTATTTACTTTCTTCTTTTAATTTGTTCTAATTAATTACATGACAGTAGAATGTCTTTTTGACATATCATACATAAATGGACTGTAACTTCTCATTCTTCTGGTTGTACATGATCCAGAGGTACACAAGTTGTGTAATCATATATGAACATAGGGTAATAATGTCCAATTTATTCTACTGTCCTTCCTACCCCCTTATCACTTCTTCTCCTTTTACTCCCCTCTGCAGAATTCAAATTACTTCTATTCTTTCCTAGCCCCCATGCTCTTATTGTGAATTAGCATCCACAGTCAGAGAAAACATTCAGCCTTTGGTTCTCTGGAATTGGCTTATTATGCTTAGCATAGTATTTTCCAGCTCCATCCATTTACCAGCATGTGCCCTAATTTCATTCTTCCTTATGGCTGAGTAATATTTCATTGTGAATACATTCCACATTTCTTTAACTTCTTTATTCATTAATCATTTGAAGAGCACCTAGGCTGGTTTCATGGGTTAGCTATAATGAATTGAGCTGCTATAAATATTTATGTGACTGTGTCACTGCAGTATGCTGATTTTAAGTGATTTAGGTATAAAACCAGGAGAGGAATAACAGAGTCAAATGGAGGTTCCATTCCAAGTTTTTTGAGAAATCTCCATAATTCTTTTCACAGTGGTCGCACCAATTTGCAGTCCTACCAGCAATGTATAAGTGTACCTTTCCCCCAACATTTTCACCAACATTTATTGTTGCTTATATTCTGATAATTGTCATTCTGACTGAAGTGCCATGAAATCTCAGTGTCGTTTTTGGTTTGCATTTCTCTAATTAATAGAGATGTTGGACATTTTTTCATTTATTTGTTGATCGATTGTATTGTGAAATGTCTGTTCAGATCCTTACCATTTATTGAATAGATTATATCTATTTATAATTACTAAAACTGAAATGATTTTTTTGAAGTTGTTTTTCTTTGTAATAAGTGTTTATAATTATAACTAATATCAGTATTATTTTGTTCCCTTAGGTGTAGAGAATAAAGTAATTAAAAAAATTAAACTGGGAAAGGAGCATTAAGTCCCTTACTGAGTAAAGGCCATAAATTATTATTCTATTGACTGCAAACTGTCAGGTGTTTCTAATTTTTTTTCACTACAGTTATTGTAACAAAGAACCACATTTTATCATGACCTTTTTTATTTGAACCATATGTGAAAAAAAATTTTGATAATACTTAAAATACAGTGTACTGCTGTTTTACTTATTTGTTCCTTTTTTTTCCCCCTTCATTTTTAAAAAAAATGATTTACAAAAACTATCTAAAGTAGTAGTCAACAGAATTCTTCTTTAAGAGCTAGGATAATCAAAAGTTTTTACTTGATATTTTCCAAATATATGTGAGACTTGATATGTTACAAATATATGTGAGAATGGGATTCTCGCTTGTTATATGCTGCAAATATACATAGAATGAAGATCTAGCTTGTTCTATTATTTTATAGAAACTGAAATTTGTAAAGAAATGAAAAATTGAGAATTTTTATTAATTTTGATCTGAGAATTTTTTTTCATCTTCAAAATAAGGTTACTTTAGTATAAATTTCACATGTAAGATCTCTTTAAACTATTTAATTTGGAAGTTTAATTAATTAGGAAAAATTTCAAAGGCTGCAACAAAATTTCCATGGCCAGCAATATTCAAATAACAGTGACAAATGGTGTTTTTTTTCTTGAGTCAGTTCAGAAAAATTTCGTCTCTGAGCTCTGAAGAATGCAGTGTAACTTCATAATAATAATGTTATCAATCTGTTGTTTGGTAGAAGAAGTGAGAATCAGCTTTCATTTCTGACAAAAGTCATGATATTGCTATTCAGTAGGTCTCTGAGAACATCATGTAAGAATATTTTTGCAAATCTGCCAATGAATAATACAGTTTGAGCACAAAAATTATAACCGTTAATTTTGAAAACCTTAAGTGAAATTGCATGTAATGAAAATGTATTCTTTTCATTAAAAATTTAGAGGAGGTAAAATATGATATCTTTTGTCAGAGTGTCTAAAATGTTTGGGATTTTTAGTTAAGTAAGGGAGTATTAGTATATTTTTCAACTTACGTTTCTATGGAACCTTAAGGAATTTCTTGACAGAAATCTGATATGTTTTGTTTGCTAGCTATAATTAAAAGAAACATTACTTTGGGTTGCTGTTCTATGTGAATTTTGTTTTGTTGTTGTTGTTGTTGTTGTTGTTACATAAATAAAAAATGGTATCTGTGTAATAGAGTTCACAATCTGAATGCTCTTGTGTGTTTAAAAAAATTCAGATTATTCATAGACCTTAAGATCAGATCATTATGTGGTACTTGTAGCTCTTCCAGTATGGGTAAGTGAATGGCCTTGCCTATAGTGTTCCAGCTACTCTCATTTTAATTTTTATTTATTTTTTGGTACTAGGGATTGAACCCAGAGGTATTGGCCCACTGAACTATGTTCTCAGCAACTTTTATTTTTTGCTGACTAAGTTGCCCAGACTGGCTTTAGATTTGTGATCCTCTTGTCTCCTCATCCTCTAGAGTTCCTGGGATTTCAGGTGTGCACCACCATGCCTTTCTCTAATTTTAATTTTTGGGGGGAAGGGGTACTAGGGATTAAACTCAGGGGCACTAGACCACTGAGTTCCATCCCCAGCCCTATTTTGTATTTTATTTAACACCTTACTTTTGCTGAGGCTGATATTGAACTCATGGCCCTCCTGCCTCTGCTTCCTGAGCACTGGGACTACAAACTTGCTCCATTATGCTCAGCTCTAATTTTAGTTTTTTAAAGCCTCAAACCATGAGCAGTATTATCCACTTACCCATGATGAAAGAGTCAACAGGTTTTTACCTTACATCAGGTTGGGATGTGATAGCACCTACAAAATGACTGAAACCCCATTTACATTTTGAAAACTTTCTTTTTTTAATTTATTAATTTTTGATACTATTTGTATCAAAATGAAAGGAAATCATAATTAGAAGGTATATATTGCATTTAATGTATTATTCTCACTTTTAGATGTCTCTTTTTCACTTAGTGTTCAAAATTCTCCAGTAAATTAAAGGCATTTTCTCCACTAAATTTTTACTATGATAATGACTTTAATTTTCTTTTACTTTTTAGGTCACCAAGAAAATAACAATTTCTGTTCTGTTAACATAAACATTGGCCCAGGTGATTGTGAATGGTTTGTTGTACCTGAAGATTATTGGGGTGTTCTGAATGAATTCTGTGAAAAGTAGGTTTCAGAAATTAAAGTTTCTTTTAATATATGATTGTGAAAAAAATGTTTTTTGTACCAGACAAAATACAAAGTTGAGTTTCTTCATAGAACTGCAGGATTTTTACTTTTTATTCAGCAGAAATTTTATTTTAAGTGACTTGATTTTAAATCAAAAAAAAAATTTTGTTACATGGGATACTTAAAGATATTTTAAAAACAGCCTCTAAATTAGTAATAGATAAAAATTGAGAATAGAAAGTAAACTCTTATTTTATGTTAGAGTTAAAAAATTGATGTAAACATGTTTTTGATAGATGTGTTTTAAGAAAAAAATAGGCTTTTTATAATTGTTTTTTTTAAATGATAAGAACTCTAAAATAAATTGTTCTATAGCTTGTTAATAACTTAGTTTTGTGTATTTTTGTGAGTCAGCCTCATAACATTATTATCAGTGCCTCATACAAGGGACTCTCATTAGTTTTTCAACGTTGACAGTGGAATTAGGGGGGGGGGAAATCTGTGTTGTATATACAACACCATGATAAAATGGGACAGAAGCCTTATAGTCATTCATATGTAAGATCTATTTTAAAATTAATTCAGATGTATATCACACAACAATTGTTTTGGTTTTGTTTTGATTTCTGTGGTAGGGATCAAAATCAGAGTTTCACACGTGATAGGCAACAACTCTAGTGTTGATAGACCCCAAACTCAGAAATTTTTTTAAAATTTAAGTGTTTTTATGTTTAATTGACCAAAAAAATACTTACCATGTGATGCTTTAATATATGTGTGCATTGTATAATGTTCACATGGGATTAAACATATCTGTTTCCTTAAACTTTTTTTTTTTTTTTTTCGGTGGGAGGGTACTGGGGATTACATTTAGGTGCAGTCAGCCATTCAACGACTGACTACAATCACAGCTCTGTTTTTGTATTCTGTATAGAAACAGGGTCTCATTGAATTGCTTGGTGCCTCGCTTTTGCTGAGGCTGTCTTTAAACCCCCAATATCCTGTCTCAATCTCCCAAACTGCTGAGATTACAGGCATGTGCTACCACATTTTTTTAAAAAATTTATTTTTTAGTTGTAGTTGGATACAATACCTTTTATTTTATTTGTTTATTTTTACATGGTGCTGAGGATCAACCCAGGCGGCACACATCCTAGGCTCTACCGCTCATCCACTACCCCAGCTCTACACATTATTTCTTTTAGCTGAAAATATTCAAAATTCTTTGTTTTAGATTTTTTTAGAAAATGTAGTATATTATCATTATAGTTTTATAAAAATAGCTTGTATTTTATACTTACTGGACAATCTAAATAAAAAACATGTTTTATTTGGTAATAAGTGCATTTTAGTTTTTTTAAAAGATAACTTAACCAAAATTTCCATCTTTTTTTTTTTTGTTTTGTTTTGTTTTATTTGAGGTGGACACAATATCTTTATTTATTTTTATGTGGTGCTGAGGATTGAACCCAGTGCCTCGCATGTGCCAGGCCGGGGCCCTACCACTTGAGCCATATCCACAGCCCCAAAATTTTCATCTTTACTTATTTATTTTTGTATCTTTTTCTCGATGTAACAAAAAATTTTCAGAGTTTAAAAGTTAGCAGCAAACGTTTTAATCTGAACTGTTTTTTAGCAGCAAACTAGAAATTTAAGAGAAAAGTGTCATGGGAATGGTCTAGTGTACTAAATGAAGAATTTCTTGATATTACTATACATATTTTTGTATTTGTTATCCCTAAGTTGTGATTTTATTCTTTATTTATGAGTTGAAACTGGATTATCAGAGTTTTGTTTTCTTTTATTTTTGTTTAGAAAGGAGTCCTTCATTCAAAGATAGTTGAAAACAATATTCAAAAAGTTTTGAACTTGGAATAATAATATCAAATTTTTTGTGAAATGATTCACTTATTTTAACTGTCTCAAAGTTAAAATGATTTATTTACCTTAAGTTGCAGAAAGTAGATGTCTTTTGTACAATTTCACTCTAACTTTATTTTTCATGTGGGCCAGTGCTGCTGAAATACATAATTTATGTAGTTTGTTGCTCTACATATAAAACTCAAGTGTTTTGATTTTCAGTCCATTTGTCTTAATTGTTTTAGTTTTGTTTCTTCTCCTTCTCCCCTCTTCCTTCTTAACTAAAAAATATTTTTTCTCTAGTTTTCTTCAGTTTCAGTTTGTAGTGTATGGGTAAATTAGGGGTAAGGTTTATTTGATACTTATAGCTTTTTTTTTCTTTTTGTTTATTTACTTTTTGTGATAAGTCTTTAGAAGTATGAAGAAAACATGATTTTTTTTTTTTTATCCTTCATTTGTTAGGGTCTTGTAGACGCACATTAGTTTTAGAAGGAAAAAAGGAGGAAAATAAGAATCTATGTCAACAAAGCATCTTTTATTGGGGCTGGGGATGTGGCTCAAGCGGTAGCGCGCTGGCCTGGCATGCGTGCGGCCCGGGTTCGATCCTCAGCATCACATACAAACAAAGATATGTGTCCGCCGATAACTAAAAAACTTTTAAAAAAGCATCTTTTATCATTTTAACAAGTGCTATTTCTTATATCTTAACATTTCTAATGTATACATTTCTTCTTGAGAAAACTTAGTTTGAAGTAAAGTATATCATCAAATTCTTTGTGAAGACATCAATGTAAATAAAAGAATCACAACAGTTATATTGTAATGAAGGAGAGTGATTAAAAAAACTAGACTTCAAAATTAAGCCTTAACTATCTATGCATGTGACAATGATTGAAATCTCAGTGACCTTTAGGAGAATCATAAGTTGAAGGTCAAACTCATCAACTTAGCAAGACCCTGTCTCAAAACAAAACAAAACAAAAAAAAAACTATAATATAGAAGATCAATAGAATAAAGGGAAGGAAATGGGGAGGAAGAAGGGAAGCAGAGGGAAGGGAAAGGGAAAAAACTTGGGTCTGAATTAGAACAAATTATATTCTATGCTTTTCTGATGATTTAATATGAATCATATACATATATGATTCATTACATATATTACATATAATTAAAAACAGCCAATATAAATAAATAAACAAATAAATAGCTGGGAGGATATGATTCAGTGTAGAGTTCCCCTGGGTTCAGTCACTGTTACCAAAATACTTAAAAAAGAAAACATCCCTGAATTCAATCCACAGTGTATTTAAAATAAATAAATAAACCTTATATGTACATATATGTGTTTCTTTTTTTTTTTTTTTTAAATATTTATTTATTCTTTTTTAGTTATCGGCAGACACAACATCTTTGTTGGTATGTGGTGCTGAGGATCGAACCCGGGCCACACGCATGCCAGACGAGCACACTACCGCTCAAGCCACATCCCCAGACCATATGTGGTTTTTTTTGATAGTTTTACTCAACAACTTCATTTTAATCAACTAATTACTAAGCCCACATAGAAAGAGATACCCCTTTTTTGCTTATATTTTAGAACAGTTAGAAGACGACTCTCACTTCAATGTTGTCTTAGGAATTAAAGGAAATTCTAGTCCTCTTATCTTTAATATTTTGGTTCTGAGTTTAAATGACTTGATATAATCTTCATCTTCTGTATTAAAGAAACTAGATATTAAAAGTTTCTTCAGTTGAAATGAAATTAGAAGTTGTTCTATTTTAAATGTAACTTTAACTTTTAGGTGTTTGAATAGTAAAATAAAGATTATAGTCATTAATGTTTGCCCAAGTCAACCAATACTCACATGCAGTTAAATTTTCCAAATATGGATTCGATCACATTGAAGTGTTCACTTTTAAAAAATACAGTTCTCGGGGCTGGGGATGTGGCTCAAGCGGTGGCGCGCTCGCCTGGCATGTGTGCGGCCCGGGTTCGATCCTCAGCACCACATACAGACAAAGATGTTGTGTCTGCCAAATACTAAAAAATAAATATTAAAATACTCTCTCTCTCTCTCTCTCTCTCTTTCTCACTCTCTCTCACTCTTAAAAAAAGAAAAAATAAAGAAAAAAATACAGTTCTCTTTACAGTGCTTGTGCAGCCCAACTCTTTAATGAAATAAATGTAATTTTTTTTAAACTTTTAAAATTATCTTCTGATCTTTGATGAAAAATAATTCTTTGTATTATTTATTCCCCCTCCCCCAGAAATAATTTGAACTTTCTAATGAGTTCTTGGTGGCCAAATCTTGAAGATCTTTATGAAGCAAATGTTCCTGTGTATAGATTTATTCAGCGACCTGGAGATTTGGTCTGGATAAATGCAGGCACTGTGCATTGGGTGCAGGCTATTGGGTGGTGCAACAACATTGCCTGGAATGTTGGACCACTTACAGGTATTGTATGTTATTCCCTAACAAATTTAATGTTTAAGGGATTGTTTCCATTAGGTAGTTTTTTGTTAAAAAGTAATTCATTAAAAGTAGAAAGTTCAAAGCCAGCCTCAGCAACAGTGAGATGCTAAAAAACTCAGTGAGATCCTGTGTTTAAATAAAATTTTTAAAAAGAACTGAGTTGTAGTTTAGTGGTTGAATATTCCTGAGTTAATCCCTAGTAAAAAAAAAAAAAAAAGAGAAAATCAGCAGGTGTGGTGGCATATACTTTTAATCTCAGCAACTCAGGCTGAGGCAGGAAGTTCAGAAGTTCAGGGTTAGCTTCAGCAACTTGAAATTTAGCAAGACCTTGTCTCAAAGTAAAGGCAGGGGATGTAACTCAGTGGTAAAGTGCTTCTGGGCTTAATCCCCAGAATCTCCCTTCTGCTTTCCCTTCCTGGAAAAGCAGTACAAGTTTTAATTGCTCGTACCGAGATTAAATTCATGTTAAAAACATCAATTCAATGACAGATTTCAGTGAATAATGAATATATTTTTCTGTAGACATAGGAGATATGCTTTTAATATCTTAGAATGTCATGTTTTATATTTATAAAGGATCTTTTTATGGAAGAGTAAAGCAATAGCAATTATTATTTTTTTTAAAAAAAAGAGAGAGAGGGGAAGAGAGAGAGAGAGAGAATATTTTTAATATTTATTTTTCAGTTTTTGGTGGACACAACATCTTTGTTTGTATGTGGTGCCGAGGATCGAACCCGGGCCGCACACATGCCAGGCGAGCGCGCTACCGCTTGAGCCACATCCCCAGCCCCAGCAATAGCAATTATTAAGAATTTTTATTTTATGTGGTTTAACACAATGCTATTGTGTCGAAGTTTTGAAAAAATTCAGTTTCTATTGCAGGCGTTTGCAAGCCAACACTTTGAAATAAATACAGATATTGTATATATTTTTTAAAGTTTTGGAATTATCCTCAACTTTGAAAAAACATTAAAACACTTAATATAAGCTTTTACTAAGATGAACAGTCTCACTTTTAGAGCCAGAAAGATCTGAATTTTACCTGGACTCTATATCTTTAACTTCCTTACTTCAGTAAGTTTTTGTTTTTTGATTTTTGTTTTTTTTTTTTTTTTTTCAAAAAAAATCCTCAGGACCTCAGTTTCACCATCTACAAATATAGATTGGAAAATCAAGAAAGATAGGCAAAGATGAAATAATATAAGATATAAAAACAACCCAGCATAATGCTGCAAGTATTTGTATTTCTTACATGATAGAATACTTAATCACCATAAAACAAATCTTTCATGTTTTAAGATTTTTAGAATTAGTGAGGAAATTATACCTGAGATATAATAATAGCTATCTTCTCATTATTTGTTAAGTTGGATTATTTTATGACAGTTGCTTTTTTCCCCCCTAGCCTGCCAGTATAAATTGGCAGTGGAACGGTATGAATGGAACAAGTTGCAAAATGTGAAGTCAGTTGTGCCCATGGTTCATCTTTCCTGGAATATGGCACGAAACATTAAAGTCTCAGATCCAAAGCTTTTTGAAATGATTAAGTGAGTACTTTCTAAAACTGCTGTAGTCCATTTTGGGAGTAGGGAGCAATAATTAAGTTTTTTTCCCTCTAAAGAATCCTAACCTCAAATGATAAAATGGTTCAGAAAGCTTATTAAAATATCATAAAAGAATATACTTTGGGTTCTGGAGTTGTGGCTCAGTGATAGAGCATTTGCCTGGCTTGTGTGAGGCCCTGGGTTCAATTCTTAGTACTGCATATAAATAAATAAATAAATAATCAATCCATTGAGTACTAAAAATATTTTTTAAAAAACAACATACTTTTTTTTTTTTTTACATATAATCAGGATTCGTATAGTACAATAATAAAGACAGCTGATTTTCAGTAAATTCACAAATTCAGCTTGTACTCTAACAAAATTTATATCCCAAAACAACTCAAGTTGTTTCATTATTTTAAAATTATTGTTTATCTTATCTTTTTTTTCTGTTTTTCAACAATTGAGATCTAGTTGGCAATTAAAATTGTACATATTAAAGATATACACTTGATGTTATGTTTTTGCATTAAGATGATACACTTATGCATTTAGAAATTTACTTAAGGCCTTTATAAAATTGCCTCATATAATTAACAAATTTATGTGTGTATAGTGAGAACACTAACTCCCTTTAGATTTTGACTGTTGTTTTCATACTGTACATTACATCCCCTAAAACCTATTTACTTGATAACAAACTTTGCACCCTTGACCAACATTTTCCCAAAACACATTCAACCTCAGCTCTGGTAACCTAACAACTTACTCTGTTCTTCTGTTAATTTGACATTTTTAGAGACCATGTGTATGTGAAATCATGCAGTATGTGTCTTTTTGAAGTTGGCTCATTCCAGTTAACACAAAACCTTCAAGATTCATTCATTAATGATATCATCGATATTATAATTTCCTTCTTTTAAGACTATTGTTTCATTGTATATAGATACGATATGCATTAGCAGACACTTAAACTGATTCCATTCCTATTTGTCATGAATATATATATAATTGCTGATCATGTGGTAGTTGAAGGGTTTAATATTTTGGAACCTCTGTACCATTATCTGAGTTGGCTATACCAATTCACATTCTTACCAACCGTTTTTTAAGAGGTGTTTTTTTTTTTTTTTTTTCCATCTCAGCCAATCTCTGTATTGTCCTTATATAATAGCCATCCTAAAAGACGTGAGGTGATATCTTACTGTAGCTTTGCTTTACATTTCCCTATGTAGTGCATTCTTTATATACCTATTGCCTATTTCAATGACTTAGAGAAATGTCTGTTTTAAGTTCTTCGCACATTTTAAAATCAGATTATCTTATTTTTTTCCCATTGAGTTATGAAGATTCCCTCTGTATTTGTGGTATTAATTCCTTATCAAGTGTATGGTTTGAAATATTTTCTCCCATTTTTTATTTTTTATTTTCACTCGGTTGATTGTTTCTTTTGCTATGAAGCTTTTTAGTTTGATAAGAGTTCTACTTATTTAGTTCCACTTTTCTTGTCTGAGTTTTGGTGTTATGTCCCCAAAATCATTGCCCACACCAATGCCAAGAAGCTTTTTACTGTGTCCTCTTTTGGTACTTTTACAGTTTCAGTTCTTCTTATGTTTGAGCCATTAATTTTGAGGGTTGGGGGTATTCAGGTTAGAGGCACTCAATAACTGAGTTACATCCCAGCTCTACTTTGTATTTTATTTAGAGACAGAGTCTCACTGAGCTGCTTGGTGCCTCTATTGCTGAGACTGGCTTTGAACTTGTAATTCTCCTGCCTCAGCCTCCTGAGCTGCTGGGATTATAGGCATGTGCCACCATGCCTGACAATTGTTAATTCTTTTTGAGTTAATTTTTTTTTTGTATGATATGAAATAATGGTCCAGTTTCATAATTCTCCATGCAACTGTCCTGTTTTCCTAGCCCTTCTATTTTTTCTATTATTCCTTGATAATACTGATGATGAACCTGGGTTAATTTACCACTTAAATGCCTTGCTAAGTTGCCCTGGCTGCTAAACTGGATATTGTCCTCCCCCATTGTTCTAAGGAACCAGGCAAGTATGCATCCACACCCCCTGCCTGTGTACCCCCTCTGGACCTTCCACCTCTGCTGCCTTTTTGACAACTTTCCTTTCACCACTACATATTTTTGGCATACCACTCTATTTTTTATTACTAATTAAATCTCTTCATTTGTTATTAATATGTCCAGGTTCTCTTTTTCTTTTTTGTGGTGCTGGGATTGAAACCAGGATCTTGTGCATGCAAGGCAAGCACTCTACCAACTGAGCTATATCCCTAGCCCTCTTTTTCTTGGTACTTATGTGATAGGCAGAATGTTTCTTGGTTTTCTGGATATCCTGTTATCAGCATATTAGTATTCATTCATAAAAGTCATTTTAATTCTTTATTTCCCAGCATCTGTTGTAATGTTTTCTCTATCACTTGTGATTTTGTTATTTGAATCTTCTTTTTCCTTAGTAAAGTTGAGACATTTTTTAAAATGTATTTTTTGCTCATTTTTAGGATTTTATTGTATGTATGAGTTATTTCTGCTGCAGTCTATTTTCTTCAATCTCTTATGGTTTTATGAACTTATTTATTTGAGAAACCCTCCTTTTTTTAAATGTACATGTCTGTTTTCATAAACTTTTTTGTTAGTACTATTTTGATGCATTTTAGAGGTTTAAGTAAGTTGTTGTTTTGTTTTTGGTTGTCTCAAATACTTCCTAAATTTTTCTCTAATTTTCATTTGGCCCAGTGGTCGATTTTTTTTTTAAATGTAATTTCCATGTATTTGTAACATTTCAGATTTTTTTACATTGTTGACTTTGATTTCACTGTGGTTAGAAAAGATTCTAGATTAGATTGGGATCATTTTGATCTTAAATTTGTTAAGATTTGTTTAGTTACTTAACATATTATCTATCCTGAGAATGTTATACTTGTACTTGAGAAGAATGTGTAGTCTGCTATTGGGTATATACTGTTTGGTCTGTAGTGTTATCAATTCTTAAATTGATTTCTATTTGAATGTTCAATAATTATTATAAGTAGGGTATTATAGTTTCAAACTATTATGGTAATACTGTCAGTTTCTCCTTTCAGATCTGTCAGTATTTGCTTTTTACGTTTAGGTTTTCTGATGTTGCATATGTATTTATTTATAACTCCTGTACTTCCTAGTAGAATAGATCCTTTTATAAGCACATAATGACCTTCCCTTTCTCTAGAGAAGTTTTGGATTTGGAAGTGGTTTTCCTAAATATAGCTATTCTGTTTTATTTTGGTTGTTTGCATGGAATTTGTTGTTGTTGTTTTCATTCCTTTGCTTTAATTACCTTTAAACTTAAGACCCAGCACATTCCTGGGTCTTGTTTTCTAACCCATTTAGCTCTCTGTGCCTTTTATGTGATGAATGTAACATAAAAATTTAAGGCAGTCAATGATGAGAACTAATTGTTTTGTGTCTACTTTCATTCTTATGTCATTATTATCAAGCCTATTCTTCACTTTGGGAGAGTGCAACAGAACTTGCACCAATTTGTTACTTAATATCCATTAATCAATATTCCCCATTTCTGCCCCCATTTCCCTTGGCTTTGGACAATCATCAATCCACTTTCAACTTCTATGAGAGCAACCTGTTTTATAGTCCACTTGTGAGATTATGCTTGTCTTTCTGTGCTTCACTTCACTTAACATAATGATCTCAAATTTCATCTGTAGGGCTGGGGATGTGGCTCAAGTGGTAGCGCGCTCGCCTGGCATGCGTGCGGCCCGGGTTGGATTCTCAGCACCACGCACAAACAAAGATGTTGTGTCCGCCGATAACTAAAGAATAAATATTTTTAAAAAAAAAAAAAATTTCATCTGTGTTGTCGCAGATGACATTCTTTCATGGCCGAAAAGTATTCCATGGCTGAAAAGAATTCCATTGTGATTTCATTTCCTTTGACTACATAGCTAGTAGCGGGATAGCCGGGTCATCTGGCAGATCTATTTTTAATTTTAGAAGTAATTTACATAGTGTTTTCCATCCTGTCTATTCTAATTTTCACATCTGTAGTGCGTTTGTTTTCTTTCCTTAATATCCTTATCAGGACTTATCTTTAGTCTTTTTTGGTAGTAGCCATTCTTACTAGGGGGACATGCTATCTCGTTGTAGTTTCCATGCTCAATTCCTGTGATGTTGAACATTTTTTTCACATACATATATTCTATTTGTGGTTTTTTTTGAGACGTTTCTGTGTAGTTCTCTTGTCTACTTTTTAAATTTTGAATAGTTTGGTTTTTTGCTATTGAGTTTCTAGAATTCCTTATTCTGGATATCAATTCCTTTTGACATATATAATTTGCAAATATAACCCCTCCTTCTATAGGTTGTCTATTCATTTTGCTGATCATTTCTTCTGCTCTGTAAAAACTTTAGTTTAATTTGATTCTTCATCTGTAATTTTTTTTGCACTCTTGTGATGTTGCCCCCCCCCAAATCCTTGCTCATTCTGGTGATCTGAACATTTCCCCTTTATATTCTTTTAGTAATTTTATACATTCAGATCTTACACTTAAGGCTTCCAATCCAGTTTGAGTTGATTTTTGTAATATATGAGAGACATATTCTCGTGTATGTGAATATTCAATTTTGTACATTTAAAAAAAGCCATTGATTAATTAATCAATGGTTCTTTTCCGGTTCTTTTTCAAAAACTGTTTCTTTGTCAAGTTGTGCATTCATATTACACATTGTTTACCAATTTCATTTAACTATATTTCTATATCCTCTTGAGTTTCATTGACTGTTGGAAAAAAAAATCACAGCTTCTAATTATCAGGTATTTATCCACTTTGATATCTTTAGAATTTTCCACTTAGAGATTTAGGAATTTAAGGCTTATCATCTTACTTGTTTTATTGTATTTCTTGTACCCTATATGGAGATTCAGAAAGCATGTGGTGAAATGAGTTTCTCTACCACATTTATGGGAAGTCCTTCTCAATAAACACATTTCTCCTAAAGACATGTATTTAAGGAATCAGTTGTTATTAAATATCAAATGTATTCACCTGGATATCATAATCTTCCTGTAGCTTCTCTGCTGTGATTAGTAATTATTTTCAGTAATTATTAGTAAGTGTAATTTATATCAGAGGTGAATATATAAATTTGTTAAGATTTATTTAGTTACCTAATATATTATTTATGGGTCACATAGGCAGGGGAGATACTCAAGCTTTTTATGCAGATGTGTGTTGGTAGCAGAGTACGTGGGTTGTATTCTATATGGTGGGAGCAGTAAGCCTCTTTTGGGTTTTAGTGGTTTCCTTGGGTTAGTTTGGCTCTGTGAGCCGAAAGAGTCTCTTACTGACTGTTCTACTAGTTTGGGGGGACCTAGAACACTTATTCTTTGATTACATGTGGTGTCAGTAATGACATCTGTGGCATTCAGTTTCAGTTTTGTCAATTATCAGACAAGATGCAGAGTAAATAAGGCATTGGACCTGCATAGGGACAAAGAAAAAAGAAACCTGGTGTTATTCCAGCTGCTACTATGAGTGTTATCTATTCAGAAGGAGGAAGAGAACTTCTGTCTCCCATCCCCCATCCCAGTTTTGCATGCTGATACAGAGGGATGGCCTGGGTGACTTTTCTTTCTCAGATTCTTTCTATTGCAGTCCCCTCTCCCCCAACCCTCCAAGGATCAATAACTAGAACTGAAAATATTTCTCTTAGCTGAGAGCAAGTAAGCTTTAGGTGAAGTTTTTCTCTGAGTCTTCATAGGATTGTATATACCTGAGGGTAGGGTGATATACAGAGGCTTTTCTCCCCATACTATATCTTGTTTGCAGTGCTCACCATGAATTGAGTTGGAATGGATTATGGCCAGAACCATGAATATTTCTCTCAGTTAAATTGCTTTGAACAAGTGTGGAAGAGCAGAACATTGTCTTTGCTAGGTCTGCTCTGATCTTTATTATTTCCTTTCTTATACTAATTTGGGGTTTAGTTTATGAGATCAATTTTTGTCTTGTTTACTTCAGACCTGTGTTCTTTTTTTAATGTAGTAATTGATTGCTATAAGCTTTCCTCATAATACTACTATTAACTATAACTTATCTTTCATTACACATGCTGCATCTCATAACTTTAGGTATGTTTTGCCTGTAGTTTTATTTATTTCAAGAAATTTTAAAATCTTTTTTCTTTATTTGTTCAAAAGTAAGTTGCTTACTTTCATGTACTTGTATAGTTTTTAAAGTTTTCCTTTTTAGTGATGTATTTTATTTAATTATAATCAAAAAAGATACTCTATATGATTCCAGTCTTTAAAAATTTCTTGAGATTTGTTTTGTGACCTATCTGATTAATGATTCGTGTGCTGTTGGAAAAAAATCTATATTCAACAACTGTTGGATAGAATATTCTGGGGTTGTATGAGAAGTCCTTTTTTGGTCCACATGCTTGTTAACTTTGAGGTTCCTTTGTTGATTTTCTAACTGGATGAGCAGTCCATTGCTGAAAGCCAGGCTTAGTGGTGCATACCTCTAATTACAGCAATTTAGAAGGCTGAGGAAAGAAGTTCAAAGGTTCAAGGGTTAGTCTCAGCAACTTAACCACAAAACAACTTAGTGAAACTCTGTCTCAAAATAAAAAAGGAGTGGGGATATAATTCAGTAGTACAGCAGTCTTGGTGCAATCCCCAGTATCAAAAAAAAAAAAAAAGGAATGTTAAAATCCTTAGTTATAACTTGAATCCTCTCTTCATTTAAATCTATTAACATTTGTTTTATATATGTGAATATTTCAATATTGGGTGTACATATCTTTATAATTAAGTTATTTCTTCTTGTTGTATTGACCCCTTTATCATTATACATTGACTTTGCTTATCTCATTTTTTACTGCTTTTACTTAAAGTTACTGAGAGTGGTATGGATTATTCCTGCTTTCTATTGGATTCCATTTGCATGTAGTATCTTACCCTGTTCCATTAGTTTCAGTTTATGCAGATCCTCAGATGAAATAACTTTCTTACAAGCAATGTATAGTTAACTTTGTTGGGTACCATATTCTTGGTAGGTAGATTTTTCCTTCAGTACTGTGAAAATTTGATGCTACTCTTTTCTGGCCTAAGGTTTCTATTGAGGCATCTACATTCAAATCAGTAGGGATAGCCCTGTATGTTGTTTGTTTCTTCTCTTGCCACATTGGGAATCTTTTCTTATGTCTTGGGGTAGAGTTGAATGAGTTAAATTCTGACCTTTAACCTTCCTATTGCTGACTATTTGTATCTTTTTCTAAGTTCGGCATAAATTTGCTGTTATCTCTTAGGCATTCTCATTTCCTTCTTGAAGCCCACCAAACCTAAACATTTGACCTTTTTAACATTGTCCCAAATTTCCCAATTTTCATTTCCCTTCTTAATTTCTCCAACAGTATATTTTCAAGTAGTCTGAATTCAAGTTCTCTAATTTATCTGTGTGATGTGTCATGCTTTTGATATCCTCTTTCAAGTTTTTATAGTCTTATAACCTGGTTCTTACTAGCTTTTAACCACAAATTCTTAGTAGGCTGCTTCCCCCCCTCCACCCCTGAGCCTTTAATCATTTCTACTGTATCAGAATCCAGATTTTCTAGGAGTCTGTTTTGGAATGTTTTCAATTACAGTAATAGAGGAAAATCTGAATCCAGGTTTCCCTAAATATTCTGTTTTGTCTTTATTCAGAAAGAAACAGTAAGAGTGCCTCTAAAAAGTAGCTGGCCTTACAAGCCTCTCCTTGAGTCAGATTAGGCCTGGATATATGTCCAAAGTTAGGAAATTAGTAAGTTCCAAGTGCTTTATAGCATTATCTGTTATTCAAGCCCCATATCCATTTAGTTCAACAAAATTAAAGTTCGTAAATGTGACAGTGGCTTCATTTTATTATAGTAACAACTGTGAGATGCTAAATACTGTTGTTAAAAAAAAAGATTGAAAATGCAGAACTTCAGACAGAAGTCAAAGTTAGTATTTATTGACTGGAAAGTGTTCTGCTTAGTAGTTAATGATGGCTTTGAGTGGAAGAGAATGACAAAAACCAAAAAGTCATCAACAGAAATGAGAATTAACTTCTATTATAGAGTGGGAAAAAGAAAGACTAGGTAAGGATGCAAAGAAGGAAAGAAAGGCAAGAGACCATGGAGAATATAATATATTGTTACAGAAATACAGTAGAACATTTTTGTTTTGCTAAAAAGTGCTTATATCCACATGATTCCTTTAGTCCTCAAACCTAATGTATAGATAAAGTCTGTAATATTGGGGGGCTGGGATTGTGGCTTAGTGGTCGAGCACTCACCTAGCTCATGTGAGGCCCTGAGTTCGATCCTAAGCACCACATATTTCATAAGATAATAAAGATAATGTGTCCAACTACAACTAAAAAATAATATATTTCTTTTAAAAGTCTATAAAATAGATCTTTATAAATAATCTTTGCTTGAAAATTTTTCTCTGCTTTGAGGGAAGTTTCATGTCACCCAGGTATTTTCTTCATCTTCTCTTCATTATACCATTCATAGCAACCTGGCTTTTGGTAATTATTTTTGGTAACTTTTGGTAATTATTCTGTTGACCTCGTGAATGGCCAATTGTTTCAAAATATAAAATATTCCAATATAAGCTTTCTTTAGAATTAATTTACATTTTTTAAGTAAAGCATATGAGTTGCTTCAAAATCTCATCTCACCTATAATTATTTCTTTACTACTTTTTTGGTATATGCTTAAATGTTTCTATTATTTCGCTGCTACTTATCTACTATTTTAATCCTCCTTTGATATGAAAGCATGATTTTTATAATTTAAGTAGAGCAGTTATGTATTACTTCAACACTTAAATTTTTAATTAATTAATTAATATTGTGTGTGTGTGTGTGTGTGTGTGTGTGTGTGTATGCCAGGGACTAAACTCAGGTACTTGATCACTGAGCCCCATCCCCAGCCCTATTTTGAATTTTATTTAGAGTCAGGGTCTCACTGAGTTGTTTAACATTTTGCTTTTGCTGAGATTGGCTTTGAACTTGTGATCTTCCTGCCTTACCCTCCTGAGCAGCTGGGATTACAGGCATGTGTGCCGCAGCACCCACCTCAACATTCAAATTCTTGACAATTTAGAAGAAATTAAAAACCAGCTGGTGTGAAAGAGTGGAAATGGAAAAAATATATACATACAAAGTTTCTATTGTTTGTCACCTTTCACCCTCTAAATGTTTGAAACTACATTATATTATATGTGTGTGTGTGTGTGTGTGTTTATGTGTGTGTGTGTATATATATATATATATATATATATATTTTAATAGATTTTTTACAGTTGGTTTTTTAAGAAATATGACCAGTTCTTCGAGAGGTTGAGAAAGTAGTCTGATGGGATTGGGTTTGTGGTTCAGTAGTAGAGTGTTTGCCTAGTACATTGTGAGGCACTGTCTTTAATCCTTGTACCACATAAAAATAAATTTTAAAAATTAAGTAATCAGAAGAAAAACAATATATACACACACGTGTGTGTGTGTGTGTGTGTGTGTGTGTGTGTAAAACCAACCTTTACTTTGATGAAAGGATTGATAAGGAATAACTAGAAAGCCACATGGAAGATTGAACAATCTTCTGAGAACGAAACTGAATCAGGGCCATTTGCCAGCTGCACAGTATGCCAATCACTGATGCAACAAGCTTTGTAAAAGAGAAATATTTCATTAGTAAGTCATACAAGCATGGAGGTGGAAGATCCACATCTCAAATCAAACTCTATGATAATCTGGTGTGGGGATACTTACGGGATGAAGAAGCAGGGTATGAGGCAATCGGAAGTAACCAGTGATCTGCATGTATTTTGTTAGTGTTCATGTCCAGAAAATGACAATATTAACAATGGCCTGAGAGCAGTTTTGGGCCTTCTACCCTCAAAAGATTACCCATCAGATACGTAGACAGGCCCAAGTGAAGAGTTAGTGGTTTCAACAAAAGCAGCCTTCAAGTTCCAATAAAGTAACTTAAGTAATCATTATCATCTTGGCATGTGTGTCAGAGAGGTATTATTTAGAGCAAAGATAGTAGATGACTAATAATATATTGCTAAGCTACATGACCTCCAAAATTAGTGATTTTTTTTTTAAGTCAGCTAAAACCAAGTCAAGCTGGAGAGTTTATTTTTGTTTTCCATCAGGTTACTAAATATTTAGAAAAGAGTTCACACAAGTGCTATTATCATAATCCCCTTTCCAAAATTCTGTGGACAAATGTGTCTTTTGGGGGGAGAAGGAATGTGTGTGTGTGTGTGTGTGTGTGTGTGTGTATACACACGCATGCATATATTTGTCTTTGTAAAAATAATATATTTTACTCTATAAATCAAATCTAAGGCAACATTTTGAATCAAACTATTTCCTTTTCAGAGTCTAGACACTCTAAATATGTCAAATAATAATTGTTTAATAACAAATTAGTGTGTTAGAAGAAAATAGTAAAACTATGATTTTGAATTTCTGTTTGCACAAGGCACAAATTTAATAGTGGAAAATGATGTTTACATTATAACTCACTTTATTACTTTTTTAAAAATTGAAACTACTTTTTTATATGAATTTATATCATTTTGTACTTTTCACAAATTTTTTTAGGTTGGGTGTTGAGACTTCTAAATTACATTTTATTTTATTAAATTGTCAAAAAATTATTTATATTTGTGAACATGATCTTTTATTTCTCTGTATTTTTATTGGTGCATTATAATCTTATATAATGGTTGGATCCATTCTTGCAGATTTTTATATGTACACTGTATATTTTGGCCAATATCATTCCCCAGTATTTCCCTTTTTCCCCATCTCTTCTCTCCCACTGCTCCCTTTTCTTTGCATTACTGATCTCCCTGGATACTCATGAGACTCCCTTCTTTATCACCTCTTCCTTTTTTCTCTCTGGATTCCACACATGAGAAAAAACATAGAACCCTTGACCTTCTGAGTTTGGCTTATTTCATTTAACACAGTAGTCTCTAAGTCCATCCATTTTCCTGAAAGTTTCTTTTATCTTTATGGCCAAATAAAACTTCATTGCATATGTACACTACATTTTCCAAATAAAACTTCATTGCATATGTACACTACATTTTCTTTATCCATTAATTTATTGATGGACACGTAGGCTATTATGAATTGTGCTGTTATAAACACAGATTTGCAAGTATCACTGCAGTAAGATGACTTTAATTCTTCAGGATAAATATCCAGGAGTGGAATAGCTGGGTCACATGGTGGTTTCATGCCTAGTCCCTGGAACTGATGTCCATTATAATTGTACTGATTTATGATTTCATTAATAGAGTAAAAGTGTTTCTTTTTCTTGATTATTTTGTCTAGCACTTATTACTTATATTCTTGATGACTGCCATTCTGACTGGAATGAGATGAAATCTCACTGTAATTTTGATTTGGATTTCCCTAATTGCTAATGATGTGGTATTTTTTTTCCTTGTGTACCTATTGACCATTTGTACTTTTGAGAAGTGTTTAGATCATTTGTCCATTTATTAATTGGGTCATTTGCTTTTTTTGTTAATTTTTTTTGAATTCTTAATATAAGGTGGGTATTAATCTTCTGTCAGAACAGTAGCTAAAAAAGATGTTCTCCCATTCTGTAAGTTCTCTATACATTCTTAGTTGTTCCCTTTGCTCTGCAGAAGCATTTGACATCATTCCTTTAAATTCCTAAGTTTTGAGAGTCATTGCCTCAACCTATATGTTGGAGTGGTGGCCTTACACTTTCTTAAAGGAATTCCTTTGTTCTTGTCTAATTCCTAGGTCTTTGATTCATTTTGAGTTGATTTTTGTTCAGGGTAGGATAAAAGTATCTGGTCTTTTCCTTCTACATACAGATAACTAGTTGTCCTAGCACCATTTGCTAAAAAAGACAGTCTTTTCTCCAGGGCATGGTTTTTGGCACTTTGGTGGAGATCAAAGGAAAGATCATATAATTGTATCCAAGTGGGTTGTCTCTGTGTCTTCTGTGTGTCTCTTTTTATGTCAGTACCTTGCAGTTTTTATAATTATAACTCTTTAGTATAATTTGAAGTCAGGTAACATGAAGCCTAACTTTTTTTTTTTCTTAGTTTGGTTAGAATTGCTTTGATTATTCTGGGATTTCATTCTTTTGAATGAAATTTAGGATTATTTTTCCTAGTCTATAAAGAATATCATTTATTTTGATGGGGATTATTGGCTATATATTGCTTTTGGTGGTATAGCCATTTTGACAATATTAATTCTGCCTATTTGAACTTTGAAGGTGTTTCCATCTTATGAGGGCTTCTTCAATTTCTTTCTTCAGTGTCCTGTAGTTTTTATTTAGAAGTCTTTTTCCTCCATTTTAGATTTATTCCTACTTTTTTTTTTTTAAAGCTATTGTGAATGAGATTTTTCAAGCTATTGTGAATGAGATTGTTTTCCTGATTTCCTTCTCAGCAGATCATTGTTGGTATATAAGAAAGCTGTTGATTTTGTAACTTGCACTTTGCTGAATTTATTAGCTCTGGCAGACATTAGCTTCCCACCTTATATACAACTTTAATTCCTTGGGGTATATATAGTTAAGGAATGGTTTAAGTAGATCATAGGTAGTTCTATAGTTTTTGAGAAACCTCTGTAGTGTTTTCCATATTGGCTATACTAATTACATTCCCTATAATACTTTTTTCCCCTGCATGCTTGCCAGTATTATTTATTTATTTATTTATTTATTTATTTTCTTTGGGGGGGGGGCTTGGTGATTTGAACCCAGGGCCTCATACATGCCAGGCAAGCACTTTATCACTGAACCACATCACCAGCCTTTTTTTTTTTTTTTTTTTTTTTCTTTATAATAGCCATTCTTATTGGGGTAAGATGGAATCTCAGTGTAGTTTTGATTTGCATTTATTTCTCTGGTGTTTAAAGATGTTAAATTCTTTTTTTTTTCTTTCTTTCTTTTTTTATATGTTTTTTGTCATTTGCACCTCTTTCTTTGAGTGTGTTCAAATCATTTGTCGATTCTTTTATTGGATTACATGTTCTTCTGGTGTTAAAATAATTAAGTTCTTTTTATATTTTAGACAAGCATCTTATAAAAGGAGTAGCTGGCAAGGAGTGTCTCCCAGTTTAGAAGCTCTCTATTCACTCTGTTAATTGTTGCTGTCACTGTGAAGATGATTTTTAATTTGACATAATCCCATCATCAGTTGTTGCTATTATATACTGGGTGTCAGACTCTTATTCAGGAAATTATTTGCTATGCCTGTACCTCTAAATGTTTCTCCTGTTTTCTTCTTGTAGTTTCAAATCTTTCATTAAGGCCTTTGATCCATTTTGAGTTAACTTTTGTATAGGTTAGGAAATAAGGATCTAATTTATCTTCTGTTGTTATATCTCCAGTTTTCTTAACACAATTTATGAAAGAGACTATCAAGATATCCCTTTGCCTAGAATCAGATGGCTGTCAAGGCAGGTTTTATTTCTGGATTTTCATTATGTTCCATGCATCTACAGGTCTACTTTCATGCCAGTTTAGTACAGTTTTTGTTAAAATGGTGGTTTTATACTATATTTTTAATTCAGGTACTATGATGCCTGCCTGTGTGTTTTAAGCAGCTCTTTGTTTCATTGATGCTTTAAATTGTTCTTTTCTTTTGCTGCAGTCTTTTTTTTTTTTTCATTTTTTTATTTGTTTTAATTGGTTACGCATAACAGTACAATGATCTTGACATACTTTTGAATCAGATGGGGTATAATTTCTCATTTTTCTGAGTGTACAGATTGCAGAATCACATTGGTCATGCAGTCATGTATATACCCACAGCAATAATAATGTCTGTTTTATTCTGCTGTCTTTCCATTCCCCCTTCTCCACCCCTCCCCTCCCATCTTTCTCTCTTCCCAATCTAATGTGACCCCTTCTTATTTTTTTTTTCTCTCACATCATCATCCTGTATTCTGTATAAAGAAGGGGGTCTCCTTCCATCTTCCATGCAATTTCCATTCTCCCCCCCTTTCCCTCCAACCTCTCTTCCCTATCTAAAGGTAATTTTCTTCTCATGCTCTTCCTCCCTACCCCATTTTGAGTCACCTCCCTTATATCAGAGAAAACATTTGACATTTGTTTTTTTGGGATTGGCTAATTTCACTTAGTATAATCTATTCTAATGCCATGGATTTCCCTGCAAATGCGATGATCCTGTTATTTTTTAGTGTTGAGTAATATTCCATTATGTATAAAGACCACATTTTTTAATCCATTCATCCATTGAAGGACATCTAGGTTGGCTCCACAGTCTAGCTATTGTGAATTGTGCTGCTATAAACATTGGTGTGGCTGTGTCCCTGTAGTATACCATTTTTAGGTCTTTAGTGTATACTCCAAGAAGAGGAATAGCTGGGTCATTTGCTGGTTTCATTCCCATTTTCCAAGGAATCTCCACACTGCTTTCCAAATTGACTGCACCAGTTTGCAGTTCTACCAGCAATATATGAGTGCACCTTTCCCCCCTCATCCTCGACAGCACTTATTGTTGTTTGACTTCATAATGGCTGCCATTCTTACTGGAGTGAGATGATATCTTAGAGTAGTTTTAATTTGCATTTCTCTGATTGCTAGCAATAGTAAGCATTTTTTCATGAATTTGTTGTTTGATTGTATATCCTCTTCTGAGAAGTGTCTATTCAGGTCCTTGGCCCATTTGTTGATTTGGTTATTTGTTTTTTCCTTGTTTAATTTTTTGAATTCTTTGTATATCCTAGAGATTAGAGCTCTATGATGTGTGAAGGGTAAAAATTTGTTCCCAGAATGTAGGCTCCCTATTCGCTTCACATATTATTATTTCTCTTTCTGAGAAAAATCTTTTTAGTTTGAATTCATCCCATTTGTTGATTCTTGGTTTTAATTCTTGTGCTATAGGTGTCTTATTAAGGAACTTGGGGCCTAACCACATGTGATGGAGATGGCCTACTTTTTCTTCTATTAGACGCAGAGTCTCTGGTTTGATTCCTAGATTTTATCCAATTTGAATTTACTACTTTTGTGCATGGTGAGGGATGGGGATTCAGATTCATTGTGTTGCATGTGGATTCCTAGTTCTCCCAGCACCATTTGTTGAAGATGCTATCCTTTCTCCATTGCATGTTTTTAGCACCTTTGTCTAATATAAGGTAGTTGTAATTTTGTGGTTGGTCTCTTTGTCCTTTATTCTGTATCATTGGTCTACCAGCCTGTTTTGGTGCCAGTACCATGCTGTTTTTGTTACTACTGCTCTGTAATATAGTTTAGGATCTGGTATAGCAATATCACCTGTTTCACTCTTCCTGCTTAGAATTGCTTTAGCTATTCTGGGTCTCTTATTTTTCCAGATGAATTTCATAATTGCTTTTGCTATTTCTGTGAGGAATGCCCTTGGGATTTTGATCGGAATCTCATTGAATTTGTAGAGTGCTTTTGGTTATATGGCCATTTTAATAATATTAATTCTGCCTATCCATGAGCAAGGTATATTTTTCCATCTTCTAAGGTCTTCTTCTGTTTCTCTCTTCAGGGTTCTATAGTTTTCATTGTATAGATCTTTCACCTCTTTTGTTGATTCCCAAGTATTTTTTCTTTTTTTTTTTGAGGATATTTTGAATGGGGTAGTTTTCCTCATTTCCATTTCAGAGAATTTGTCACTGATACACAGGAATGCCTTTGATTTAGGGGTATTGATTTTATATCCTGCCACTTTGCTGAATTCAATTACTAGTTATAGAAGTTTCTTGGTAGAACTTTTTGGATCTGCAGGGTATATGATCATATCATCAGCAAACAGTGCTAGTTTTAAGTTCTTCTTTTCTTGCTTATATTTATGCCTTTAATTTCTTTCATCTCTCTAATGGCTCTGGCTACTGTTTCAAGAACTGTGTTGAATAGAAGTGGTAAGAGTAGGGCATCCCTGTCTTGTTCCAGATTTTAGAGGGAATGCCTTCAGATTTTTTCTGGTAGAATAATGCTGGCCTCAGGCTTAGCATAGATAGCTTTTACAATGTTTAGGTAAATTCTTGTTATCCCTAGTTTTTCCTAATGTTTTAAATGTAAAGGGATGCTGTATTTTGTCAAATGTTTTTTCTGCGTCTAGTGAGATGATCGTATGGTTCTTATCTCAAGTGGTGAATTACATAACCCCCTTGATCATAGTGTATGATCTTTTTGATATGTTTTTGTATCCAATTTGCCAGAATTTTATTGAGGATTTTTGCATCTATATTCTCTTAGAGATATTGGTCTGAAATTTTCTTTCTTTGAAGTGTCTTTGACTGGTTTTGGAATCAGGGTGATATTGGCCTCACAGAATGAATTTGGAAGTTTTCTCTCTTTTTCTATTTCCTGAAATAGTTTGAAGAGTATTGGTATTAATTTTTCTTTAAAAGTCTTGTAAAACTCTGCAGTATATCCATCTGGTCCTGGGGTTTCCTTGGTTGATAATCTTTTGATTGCTTCTTCTAATTCTTACATGATATTGATCTGTTTAAGTTTGTGTATATCTTCCTGACTCAATCTGGGCAGATCATATGACTTAAGGAATTTATCTATGACTTCACTATCTTCTATTTTATTGGAGTATAAGGTTTCAAAATAATTTATAATTATCTTCTGTATTACTGTAGATGTCTGTTGTAATATTGCCTTTTTCATCCCGTATGCTAGTAATTTGGGTTCTCTCTTTTCTCTTTGTTATCCTGGCTAAGGGTCTGTCAATCTTATTTATTTTTTCAAAGAACCAACTTTTAGTTTTGTCAGTTTTTTCAGTTTCTTTTATTTTGATTTAATTGATTTCAGCTCTGATTTTGGTTATTTCTTGCCTTCTACTGCATTTGCTGCACATATGCTCTTCTTTTTCTAGGGTTTTGAGATGTAGTGTGAGATCATTTATTTGTTGGCTTTTTCTTTTTTTGAGGAATGAAGTCCATGCAATGAATTTTCCTCTTAATACTGCTTTCATAGTGTCCCATAGATTTTGATATTTGTGCTTGTGTTTTCATTTATCTCTAAGAATTTTTTAATTTCCTCTTTGATGTCTTCTGTAACCATTATTCATTCAGTAGCATATTATTCATTCTCCAAGTGATGTAGGAATTTTTTTCCTTATTTTATCGTTGATTTCCAATCTCATTCCATTATGATTAGATAAAATGAATGGTAATATCTCTATTCCTTTATATCTGCTAAGAGTTGCCCTATGGCATAATATATGGTCTTTTTTCGAGAAGGATCCATGAGCTGCTGAGAAAAAAGTATATCCATTTGATTAAATCTAAGTTATTGTGTTATTGAGGTCTATAGTTTCTTAATTCAATTTTTGTTGGGAAGATCTGCCCAGTGGTGAGAGAGGTGTGTTAAAATCTCTTATGATTATTGTGTTGTGGTCCATTTGTCTCTTGAACTTGAGAAGAGTTTGCTTGATGAACATAGCTGCACCATTGTTTGGGGCATATATATTAATGATTGTTAAGTCTTGTTGATGAATGGTTCCCTTTAGCAGTATGTAATGTCCTTCTTTATCCCTTATGATTAACTTTGGCTTGAAGTCTATTTTATTTGATATGAGTATGGACACCCCTGCTTGCTTCCAAGGTCCATGTGAGTGGTATGATTTTTCCCAACCTTTCATCCTCAGTCTGTATACACAAACTCTTTTCCTATCAGATGAGTCTCCTGTAGGCAGCATATTGTTGGATCTGTTTTTTTAATCCAGTCTGCTACCTATGACTTTTGATTGGTGAGTTTATGCCATTAACATTTAGGGTTAGTATTGAGATATGGTTTATACTTCCAGCCATGTTTGTTTATTTTTGTTATTTAACTTTTTTGTTTTTCCTCTTTGATTAGTTTTTCTCCTTACTGTAGTATCTTCCACTGTTGGTTTTCATTGTTGTTTTTCATTTCCTCTTCATGTAATGTTTTGCCCAAGATGCTTTGCAGAGCCAGTTTTCTAGCTGCAAATTCTTTTTACTTTTGTTTATGTGGGAGGTTTTTTATTTCATTGTCAAACCTGAAGCTTAATTTTGCTGGATACAAGATTCTTGGTTGAAACCCATTATCTTTCAGCATTCGAAATACGTTGTTCCTGGATCTTCTAGCTTTCAGTGTCTATGATGAAAAATCATCCATTAACCTAATTGGTTTACCCCTAAATGTAATCTGCTTCCTTTCTCTTGTAGCTTTTACAATTTTCTCCTTGTTCTGTATGTTGGACATTTTCATTATAATGTATCTTGGCATGGGTCTCTTGGGGTTTTGTACATTCGGCGTCTTGTAGGCTTCTAGGAAATGGATTTCCGTCTCATTCTTCATGTCTTCATTATTTCATTTTTTCATTCTCATGTCTGGAAAGTTTTCTAAAATTATTTCATTGGACAGATTGCTCATTCCTTTGATTTGGACCTCTATACCTTCCTCTATCCCAACAACCCTTAAATTAGTCTTTTTATGGTATCCCAGATTTCTTGGATGTACTGTTCATGGTTTCTTATCAGCTTTTCTGAGTTGTTTAGGCTCTTTTCAAGATGATATATTTTGTCTTCGTTGTCTGATGTTCTGACCTCTAATTGGTCTACTCTACTGATGATGCTCTCATTTGAGTTTTTAATTTGATTTATAATTTCCTTCATTTCCAGGATTTCTGGGTTTTTTTGTTGTTGTTGTTGCTGTTGTTGTTGTTGTTGTTTTAATAACCTCTATCTCCCTGTAAAGTTGATCTTTTGCTTCTTGTATTTGTTTATGTAATTCATTGTCAAAGTGAATTTTCATTGTCTGCATTTGCTGTCTAATATCTTCATTAAGACTCATGTCATCTGAACCATGTATATAGTGAAATCTTTATCTGACATTCCTCTTCTAATGTTAACTTGTCCAGCATTGTTTGTGGTCCTTTCTTTTCTTGTCTTTTCATATTACTCACGTTTCTTTCCAGCTCTGTGTGACTGTTGTCTCTGATCAGCCGCAGAACCATGCTGGTAGCCACACCCACCGATAGATGGCGAGTAAGGTTTTCCATGATGGATTCTGTCTGTTACCCGCATAGGGTGTTTGGTGAGATGGGGGAGTTGGGGTTACCTTGTGCTGTGTCCAGAGCTTGGTCTGGTGACCTGCAAGCAAAGCCTCTGTTCTGCGTGCCTTCCGTCTGCATCTTGCAGACCGAGCGCTACAGGCCGGGCCTTCCGTCTGAGCCAAGCAAGGGCCGGGCCTTCCATCTGCCTTGCTTGCTGCAATCTTTATCATTTGTTTCCTTCCACTAATTTGGTGGTTTGTTTGTTCTTTTTCCATGGGTTTGAATTGCCTTATGCTATTTATTTGATATCTCTATTGTAATACAGACAATCATTGTTGTAAAGGCCTTCTTTAGTACTGCTTTTGTTGTATCCCACATAATCTGATATGTTGCTTCCATTTTCATTAGATTCTAGGAATTTTTAAATTTTTTTCTTGCTATCTCAATTTCTTCAAAGTGCAGTTTGTTCATAAGTGTACTGTTCAATTCATATTACATGTGGAAGATAATAACAATAAACAATAAAGATCCTGGATGTTATTTTTTTGTTTGTTTGATGATACTAGAGATTAAACCCAGGGCTTTATGCATGCAAGGCAAGTACTTTACCAACTGAGCTATCTCCCCAGGCTCTGGACATGTTTTAATACAAGTTTTATAACTACTGAATTTAAAAAATCATTATTTTAGTCAAAATAGTCAATGTGCTGAGAATCACCGGGTTTTTCAAATATTTTTTTAGATGTTGATAACCTTTTTATTTTATTCATTTACTTACATGCTGGGCTGAGAATTGAACCCAGTGCCTCACACATGCCAGGCAAGTGCTGTACCACTGAGCCACAGCCTCCACACTTGTTTTTTTTAATATGTAGAATACAATTGAATTTTCCATTATGATATGTGTTCTGCAGTTGTGTTTTTTTGCAGGGGGAGAGGGTACTAGAGATTGAATTCAAAGTTGCTTAACTACTGAGGCCACATTCCCAGCCCTTTTTTAAATATTTTACTTGAGACAGGATTTCGATGAGTTGCTGAGGATGGCTTTGAACCCCCAATCCTCCTCCCTTAGGCTTCTGAGATGTTGGGATTACAGGCATGCCCAGCTTGCAACTTCAATATATATAACTTCAATATATATAGAATCTATGTTCTTGGGGATTTTTAAAAAATAAGATTAGTCATCTGTGAAGTGATAACTTTTTAATCTCTTTCTAATTTGGATGCTTTTAATTTCTTTCTCTTGGTTACATGCTGTGGTTAGTCCTAACTTCATTAATGATAAAGAAAAAAAGTGGTCAAAGTACCATCCTCAATTTACTCCTCATCTTGCAGCTAAAAGTTTTAGTGTGATATGAAGTGTGGATTTTCATATATGTCTTTTTGTTTTGTTTTTTAGGAACTTCCCTTTTGCATCAATTTAGACAGCATTTGTCAGATTTTTGCTCAGCATTGATTGAAATGATGTCAAGTTTATTTTTCCTTCATAACATAATTACATTGGTTTGTTTTTACATTTTGAAATACCTTTGAATTCTTAGGACAAGCATTCACAATGTATATTTCTTCTAATGTGTTACAGGAGTCAGATTGTAGGAGTCAGATTTTTTGAGGCTCTTTGCATATTTATAAAGAATATTGGTCTGCAATTTCTGTGTGATACTTTTAGTTGCTTTGATATAATAATTTCACCTTCATAGATTGAGTTTGGAAATAACCAATTTGTTTAGTAAGATGCATTAGTGAAGTCATTTATTTCTGGTACTTGGGAAATTAATTAACCCCTCTTGCATTCATGTACTGTCTTTGATAACGTTGTTAAAGTCTTCTAATGTTATGTTGATATTTGTTGTAGGTAAGTGCATGATTAGTTATGCAGTATTTTATTTGATACGCCTTGATTTGAAACTTAAGTCAGTTTTGGTAGTTTGTACTACAATTTCTAGGAATTTACTTCATCTGGATTATCTGATTAATGGGTATATTAATGTTCTGTTCTTAATATTCTGTTGTAATCCTTTTTATTTCAAAAATTATATAACAGTGTTTCTACTTTCATTTCCAATTTTAATAATTTGAAACTCCCACTTTGTTAATTATTCTGCCCAAAACTATGTCAATGTTTTTGTTTTTTATTTCCCTCAGTCTTAAATTTAATGTTTATTTCTTTCCTTATGACAGATTTAGTTTAATTTGCTATTTCTCTACTTTCTAGGTGTAGAATTAGGTTATTGTTTTGTAAACTGTTTCTTAATAGAAGTGTTTATAGCCCTTCATTTGATTGTTTTATTTGATTTAGTTACATCTACTATTGGAAGTCTCTCAACTTAAGAAATTTCTTTTTCTCCCATTAATTGTTAACCTTTGTATATACTTAGTATTTCTGTTGTGAAATATCATATGATCCTATTTGTTACGTCTTATTGATGATATATAACAGTTAATTTTGAGTCACATTGTCAAGGCAGCAAAACCTAGATAAGCACTAGACGTTTCAGTAAAAGCACTTTTTAAATTGAGATTAACATTTAAATCAGAAGAATTGAGCAAAAAATGATTATTATCTGTGAAACATCTCAATTTCCTCTTCCTTTAATGTGTCTCAAAATATATGTGTTGGGAACTTAATCCCCATGCAACAGAATTGCAAAGTAGGACCTTTAAGAGGTGAACGTGAGAGTGGTTTTATTATCTCAGGAGTTATTGTATAAGTCAGTTGTCTGTTACTATGACAAAATACCTGACATATATCAATTCACAAGAGGAATAGTTTATTTTGGGCCATAATATCAGCAGTTTCAGTTCATGGTGACTTAACTCCATAATTTTGGGCCTGAGGTATTACTGAACATCATGGCAGAGAATGTGTGGTGGAGCAATAGATCCAGTTTTCAAAGTAAGTTTAGCCCTCTCTTACATTTACATGCATTTATTCCTACTTTGCCATGGGATTTTGCAAGATCCTCTCATGATATGTTGGCTTCTCAATCTTGGACTTGTCAGAGTTCCTAGTTTGTTTAGTTTATTGATTGAAATATGCCCCACAGTAAGTAACCTGAAATTCCAGATTCACCATAGTGTACTTTAGAGGGAAAAAAATTAACTACTTGGGGGAGATTAGAATGTTAGCATGAGTAATAAAATTGAGAGAAGATTCCCAACATCATGGAAAAATTCAGTGATTATTTCTTTCTTTAGATCCTGAACTGTGAAACTAAACAGAATGGGGTAAATAGGATGCTGGGGAAATGGGTCAAGTGGAGGCACTTAATCATCAAAAGTAAGAAGAGCATAGGATTATTATAACTACAGAGACCTATGTAATTCACCAGCTGATCATGGTGTTTCGAAAAACGAAATATATAGAACCTCTGCCAAATCTCTTTTTTTTGTTGTTTGTGTGTTTAAGTGGAAGAGCACTATTTCAAGTGAACACAACTTTTTTTTTTTTTTGTACTTAAATTATGGATACAATGCCTTTATTTTATTTATTTATTTTTATGTGGTGCTGAGGATCAAACCCAGGGCCTCACACATGCTAGGTCAGTAATCTACCGCTGAGCTACAACCCCAGCCCACAAACTGTATCTCAACTCAAAAATAGCATTATCAGTGCAATCAATTTTTTGACTTGCACCAATACTGGACCAATATAAGGATGTACTCTTACTGTATTGCCAAGTATTTATACTGTTAATTTTTTTCTCCCTGTCTCTACCATCGAGGCTTACAGACTTAGCATTAGAAAAAAAGAAATATTCATACCTTGGCATTATTAGGCACCGTCTCTGAATTCTAGGAGACAAAAAGAATATTTTGGTTTACTAGTCAGAGAGAGGATCATGGAGACCATAAGACCAATATAGTATAGTTCAGTTCCATATCAAGGTGGACTTACTGGGACACTGAATTTATACTGAATATATGAGTGAAATAGACCTACTTTCCTCCTTTTGGTCTTCAACTGTACTGGGAAGATGATTTTGTACAGGAAGGTAAAATGCAATTGCCTAGAACTCCCTCTACCTATGAAAAAAAAAATAGCAAAAAATCAATATTGCATTCCTGAAGGATTTGCAGAGATGCTACCATTTAGGATTTGAAGATGCCGGGTGTTGGTGATTGCACACTTTGCAAAAGACAGGTGTATCTTGGAGGATGGCCACAGTTGGTTGTAAACTTGACTAAATGGTGACTCCAGTTGCAGTTGTAGTACCAGATGCTTGAGAAAAATCATCATTTGGTATTTATTGTGCAGGCAGTACTAAACATTGCTTTTTCACCATACTTTCACTTTAGCAGACAAGCAAGAAGTACATCCTTACTGATCTATTTATAAGGTACATAAATAATCAAGCTCTATCCCCTTGTATTCTCAGGGATCTTATATCCTTCCACAAGATAATGCAGTTTCTTAAGTTCATGTTAATCATGATTGATTCTAATGATTAAGAAGCAGCAGCTATTCCAGACTTTTTTTAGTATTTATTTTTTACATTAAATTTACTCAGTATTCTTCTGATATATTCAATTTTTGTTTTTATGTATCACTATGTGATGAATCAGTGTGTACATTGCTTGTTTAAATCAGGTTAAATATACTGTCTTCTCAAACATTATTTATTTATTGTGAAAACTTTCAAAGTCCTTTCTTATAGTATTTGTGTGAGTATTGTTAAATATAGTCACCAACTGTGACATACCAGAACTTTTTGCTCCTAATTGTAACTTGCTATGTATTAATCTACTTTTTTTTCCCCTTCCCTACCTCCTTTTTACTCTGCTCAGCCTCTGATAACCACTGTTCTACTATGATGAAATCGACTTTTTAATATTCCAACACAAGTGAGATCATGTGATCTTTGTCTTTATCTACCTGGCTTATCTCACTTAACAAAAGAATGTATAGTTCTATCCTTGTTGCCACAATGACAGGATTTCATTCTTTTTTATAGCTGAATAGTAATATTCCATTGTGTGTATATCAACCACATTTTCCTCATCCAGTCATCAGTTGATGAATAGGTTATTTCCCTTTCTTGGCTTTTGTGAGTAGTGCCATAGTAAACCTTGGAGTACAGATATCTCCTTAACAGATTGATTTTATTTCCTTTGGATTTATCTGGGTGATGGATTGTTGGTTCCTACAATAGTTCTGTTTTAAATTTTCAATTGATTTTTAGAAAACCTCCATATTGTTTTTCATAATGGCTTTAGTTGATCACTTTCCTACCAAGGGTTCTCTTTCTCCACATTCTCACCAAAATTTGTTATCTTTTTTTTTTTTTTTAATAGCTACAAGACAAGATTGTTCTCTCAGTACATGAATTGAGTGCCCCAAAATAATTCCAACTTATAGCCAAATGATTTTCAACAAAGGTGCTAATAAGAATATTCATCAGTAAAAAGACTGTCTTTTCAATAAATGTTGCTGAGAAAATTGGATATCCACATGGAAAAGAATGACATTGGACCCCGGTCTCTTAACCGGTTACAAAAAAACAACTCAAAGTGGATTAAAGACTCAAATCTCAAATGTGAGACTGGGTGCTATCATACTACTAGCAGAAACAAGGAAATGCTTTAAGACATTAGAATAGGCAAGATATTTTTGGACAATGAACCTAAAAACATTTTATAGCAAAATTAGATGACTTCATTGAAGAATGGGCCATATATCTAAATTCATATTTCTCAAAAGAAGACATACAGATGACCAATATCTGAAATAAATATATGGAAAAAATCACTATCAGAGAAATACAAATCAAAACTACAGTGAAGTAATTATCTCAATTTCTTTTGAAATATTACTCTCATACTTATTTTGAAGAATAAAAATAAAAATTTTTTACTGGGACTGTAATTTAGTGAACAGAGCATATGCTTAAGCATAAATGCAGCCCTATATTACTCCAAGTGAACACAATTCTGGGTTAACAGGTGGCGGAAAGTTTATTGTTCACATAGTTTTTACTACGTATAGGGTTACTTTTTCCACATGGAGAAGGCAGGACATCTCTTGCTTCTTTAATTTGCTTATCATCTAATAAGATTCTGGTGACAGGGCTAGGGTTGTGGCTCAGTGGTAGAGCACTTGCCTAGCATGTGTGAAGCACTGGGTTTGATTCTCAGCACTGCATGCATAAATAAAGAACATAAAAGGTCTATCAACAACTTAAAAAAAAAAAGATTATGGTGATAAACACACTGTTCTCAGGAAGAGTCAGTAAAGAATCAGCCTAAAGGGCTAGGGATGTGGCTCAAGCGGTAGTGCGCTTGCCTGGCATGCGCAGGGCACTGGGTTCGATCCTCACCATCACATAAAAATAAAAAATGAAGATATTGTGTCCATCTAAAACTAAAAAATAAATACTAAAAAAAAAAAAAAAAAAAAGAAGAATCACCCCAGGTTGTATCCAATCCAGTGTCTGTTTCCATCCTGACATTTGAGTACTTAATTGGGGGGTTTAGGTTTTTTTATATTGAATTCTTGTTATACTAAAATACACAAAACTAAAAATTTGAGGAAACATCAATACTACCTTTTTTTTTTAGTATTTTTTAAGCTATTTGATACAGTCAAAAATTCTTACCTGTGAATAAAATTAGCCAAAGCATTAAGTCTTAAACATAATGTTTAATTAATCTTTACCCAAAATCTTTTCTTTTAATCATTGTTCTCTGCCATAATTGAATTATTCTCATTTGTTTGATAATAGACTTATTTTGTATATTAGTTTATATAATTTAATTGGCATATTATTTTTTAATATAATATTGCTCTCACAACTTTTCTCCATGTTAGGTATTGTCTTCTGAAAATTCTAAAGCAATGTCAGTCATTGAGAGAAGCTCTTGTTGCAGCAGGAAAAGAGATTTTATGGCATGGGCGGACAAAAAATGAACCAGCTCATTACTGTAGCATCTGTGAGGTAAGTAAATTGTTCTTATTTTTGTTGTTTTGTTTTGGCTTTTCTAAGTTCTGTTCCTCCTTTCCCCTTTCATCACCTCCCCACTCTTCTCTTTTTCTTATTTACAAATTTGCCTATACCTTTTTGTAATGATTTTTACTGGAACCAGCTATTATGGCTACCCTGATAAATTCTTATCTGAAGGTAAAACATTTCAGTGATACATGTATTAACTTGGAAATCTCCTACAAACACATTCATGTAATAGATGCTTAGCAGATAATAATCATCTCAGATTTTAAAGTACAAAGAATGCATAGTAAGAGTATAGATGTCAACAAGCCATATTTATTCCTGGAAGATAGTATTAAGTCCATATATTAAGTGGATAGCCCTAATCCAAAATCTGAAATGATCCAAATTTTAAATTTTATGAATATTGACATGATGTCACATGTGGAAAATCCCATACTTAACATTAAGGGCTTTAGTAAAAACATGGGCACAGTAAAAATAGTGTGTAGAATTGCTTTTTGTCTATATGTGTAGTGAGTATCTAAGATATAAATGAATTTTGCATTTAGACTTGGGCCGAAGGTATCTTTAGGTATATGCAAATATTCCAAAATCTCAAATTTCTAATATCTGTAAGGGATATTTAATTTGTATTTGTTCATTTTCTGTTGAAAGATGTATAGAAACAAATGTGTGGTGGGTACTTTTAAGGATCTTACATTTTACTTGTAGGTGACAGATTATAAACATTTATACAATAATTGTGACACAGATACAATGAATATGAAACTGAAATATATACAAATTATTAAACAGTGAGGAAAGTCATTTTCTTCTAACTTTGGCATGTTATGACCATACAGACTTATTAAAAATTAAATCTCTTTGAAGATTTGCTAACTTCCAACTGTCAAAAATGGCTAAGGTTGGAGGTTTATAGAACATCCATTAGGCTTTGAAAACACTCTGGGAATGGAAGAAATACTAGGGTTTTTAGTAAAGTTGAGCAGTCAATCCACTGGACCTAAAAAATAGACTATAAATTCTTAAAAGTGTTTTAAGGGTAGGCTGAATGTATCTCACAGATCATCATGATTCATTGAAAAGCATTTATTATTTATTCTGAAAAATTAAAACTCACTGTAAGCTTTTTGAACAAAAGACCAAGATACACATTTCAAAGAGAGAAGTGATTGAAAATTGGAGAGTATTTAGATAGAAACCAAAATGATCCATTGGGAGATGGTTGGAATGTTCTTAAGATATGTTTTGTAATGAAGAGACTAGACTATAAGGTAGCCCTAAAAATGCAAAAGAAAAAGGAGAGGTTGAAAAGTATGTAACAAGTATAATAACAAGACAGTTAATGAAGTGGAGAACAGTGACAAACCGGAGATACCAAATTTTTAACTCAGGCCGCTAGACTATTGTTACAGCTTATAGATAATAATGAAAAACCTTTTAAATTCCGGAATTTTATTATGAGATCAAATAAATTCTGGTTAGTGCTTTGCTTCTGAAATTGAACAGATCTCTTTCCAATATTGAAAATAGAAATAGCTATTATGTACCATAAATATCCGTTATCCTGATTGAGCCTTTGTAGTTCATCAATCTTTATCTAAAAGATGAATTATTATCTTCTTATATATATGCTCACAAATACACATTTTTTGTACTTGCTTGAACACAGTTTGAACAGTTTGTTACTTACCTAGTTTTCCTATTCTTGAAAGACAGTGATTATAATTACTCAAGTTTTGTGTTATTTTAGCTCTTATTAACACAGTTGTATCAGTGGTGCATACCTTTAATCTTAGCAGCTCAGAATGCTGAGCAGGAGAATCATGAGTTCAAATCCAGCCTCAGCAAAAGTGAGGCACCAGCAACTCAGCAAGACCATGTCTCTAGAATACAAAAAAGGCTGGGGCGGGGGGATGTGGTTTAGTGATTGAGTGCTCCTATTTCCAATTCCCAGTATCACAGTGTTAGTGAAATGCTCTAGAGATCAAAATATGAATAAAATACAGTCCTCCTTTAGAGTTCAGGCTACGAGAGAAGAAAAACATGAGGGTAAACTGTTATAAAAATATTACAAGGTAAATAATGACCATTTTTATTTAATTGCAACCTGATCATTTGAGATAAAATAAAAAGAGGTTGCTCTTTATCAAACTTTGAGTTAATGTTCTTAGGCTCTAAATATGTAACATTACCTTTGGATGTTGTACAAAATAGCATCTCACACATACAAGTATGATTTTTAAGCACTTGAATTTAACCCAAATCAATGCCTACAGTTTCATGTAAAAATACTATTTCATGGTGATACCAATGAGTAAAAAAATTTTGCTAAAATTCAGATTTCTCTATTTATTGCTTTTTTTCTCTTGTACAAAAATAGGTGGAAGTTTTTAATCTGCTTTTTGTCACTAATGAAAGCAATTCTCAGAGGACCTACATAGTACATTGCCAAGATTGTGCGCGAAAAACAAGTGGAAATTTGGAAAATTTTGTGGTGCTAGAACAGTACAAAATGGAGGATCTAATGCAAGTCTATGACCAATTTACATTAGTAAGTGAATTCAACACAGCTGGTTTGTGAAGCAGTAGTATTTGTTTTGTGTTACTTAGTGAATAGAAATTAATAATACATTAATCTTACAGATATGTTATAAAGAAAAATATTCTTCTCCTTCATACTTCAAAGTAATTTATGAATTTGAAATTGACATTTTTCCCTACTTAATAAAATGTCGGGCTGGGGATGTGGTTCAAGTGGTAATGCGCTTGCCTGACATGCGCGGGGCGCTGGGTTCGGTCCTCAGCACCACACAGAAATAAAAAATAAAATTAAATTAAAGATATTGTGTTCAACTAAAATGTAAATTTTTTAAAAAATAAAATACACTTGTTTTCCAAGCTAATTATTTATTTAAAAGGTAATCATCCCTGTAAGTATTGACCTTACGTGAATATCTGATGAACATTGACTAAATAGTCCAATATATGATACCCATGTAATAATATTTATAGTCAGTTGCAGAGTTTTGAATTTGGAAGACTACTTCTTTGCTATACCATTTATTTCTGGCTTTCAATGGCTTTTTATAAATAAAAATACAGAAAATAATTCATGAGTTGTTAATACTGTCCTATGGCCTTTTGCTCTGAATTTAAAATCAGTTCCTAATGGTTCTTATTTAATGACCTTATTTGAGGAAGAAAAGAACTTACATGGAATATAAATTTATGAGGAATAATCATAAGTCAGTTATTAGGAGAATTTAAAGAAATTTTTCAGTTACTTTGAAATCAACTTTTGTTTTAGTAGTAAAAAGGCTAGAGTTTAAGTATTTTTAAAAATTTGTCAAATTAATAAAATTCCAAAAGTGTTTTAAGAATAAGGTTATTATTTTATTTGTGAAAGAAGATAATTGATTCACAACAAATATTTTAAGGCCCAAGGGAGTCAACAGCAAAGTTATTAATGGAAATAATAGTTATATAAAGCCAATCACTGGGAGGCTATTTCAAAGTCAAGGTCAGAAGTAATCTTCATATCTTTATTTCTAGAACTGCATTTAGATCATTACTGGGAGTTATTTTTTTAAAAAACATCCTTTAATATGTGCTTTAGGTTACCAAATTGGGTCAAAAATAAAAGTACTCCAAAAGTAAGGAGAATAAATGTGTTAAGAAATTATTTTGCTGACTAGGGTCGTAGCTTGCCTTGCATGCATGAGGCCCTGAGTTTGATCCTCAGTACCACATAAAAATAAATAAATAAAAATAAAGATATTGTGTCCATCTACAACTGGAAAAAAAATTTAAAAGATAAATTATTTTGCTCATTAAATGGCATTCTCTTGTCAGTACAAGGAAGAAGTTGGCTAAAAGTAACAGACTAAAACCTATTAAGTTAGAAAACAATTTCTTACTGGGTTCTTATTAATTTATAATTGATAGTATTGCTAAATTATTTTAATAAATAAATTTATTATTTTAATAAAAATTGAGCATAAAGGATTGTGGATATAGCTCTTAGTTATCCGGTTGAAACTTACTAGTTTTGGTTCAGCAGGACAGTTCAGGTATTTTTTTACACATGTGTATTTTGCCATTCTAGCTTAGAATATTTGGTATACACAAAACAGTTGGTACTGATTTTTCAGCTGATTTGTAGTAGTAATGATCACTTAGTTTTGTTGATATCTGAATAATGGCATTGTTTCGTAGCTCTGTATTTCCTAAGGAAGTATAAGACTTCTAAGACTTCTAGCTCTTTCATGACAAATTCGCCTCCTTCCGTAAGTTCTTTGATCTTCTCTGGATCCTTCACATCTTTTGTTTTTGTTTTTGTTTTTTTTAAGAGAGAGAGTGAGAGAGAGAATTTTTTTAATATTATTTTTTAGTATTTGGCAGACACAACATCTCTGTTTGTATGTGGTGCTGAGGATCGAACCTGGGCCTCACGCATGCCAGGCGAGCGCGCTACCGCTTGAGCTACATCCCCAGCCCCACATCTTTGTTTTTAAGGAAAACATCCTTCAAACGCCTTTTAAAATAGTCCCATCCAAGGTACAGCAGATTTTTATAAAGATTCAGTACTTCTCCTCCTAAAAAATTGGCCATTTTCGTTTAAATGGAAATTAATCCACTTTTATTCATAACATACTTCACCATTTTCAAACCTCAGAATCCGTAAAACAACAAAGCACCCTGGCGGCTGTACTCTGGTAAGTTCGGTTATGCTACAGCCTTAAGAGCTTCTGACCGCTCCGATTTCGCCCAAAAGTTTTTGACTTAAGTGATGAAGTATAAAAAATGTTGGAGATAACGGTGTAAGAGTCATGGGAAACAGAGTCTAGTATAGACAAGAAGAACATCTTACTTAGCAAACTATTGAGATTTGCTGATTTTTTTCAAACTTACTTTATGAAAATGTTATGTTGTTTATAGATATGAGCTACAAACATTCTTAATAATTTATATAACAAAATGATTTTACAACCTTATATTTCTTTTTAGGCTCCTTCATTATCATCTTCCTCATCTTAATATTGTTCCATGAACATGAGACCTTTCTGCTCTTCAGGAAATACCTGTATCACTGGTTTTATAGCTGCTTCCTAAACTGCTCATTCAGTTATGTCTATGCAATGTTCCAAGAATAGAGGGTCAGTCAACTGGACAAGAAGAGCACTGCCTTTATTGCAAGACTCAGAAAGCTGACACAGATGTATTTCAGAAAAATTATCATCATCATATCTGACAGAGCTGTCAGTAAGAACTAACTTTAAAAAATAACCTTTTTTTAATGTGTCTGCAATTTTAGGCTTATGGATAAATTTTCATCTGTATTTTACTCTTTCAGGTTTTTCCTGGCATAAAAAATATTGTCCTAGGTGGTCATTTCTTTGTAATATGACTAACAAATTTTTTTAAAATTTTGGACCAACTTTTTATTTTAATGTAAAAATTTGGATGAGAAAGTTTTTTACCACTTTAATTTTCCTGTAATGTTTAGAGACCATGATGGTTATCCTTTGGTTTCAAAATAAAACAAAAAAATTAATCATCAAGATACAAAGATAATGGATTAGGTGTAGACTAAAGAATAAAATTCAGATTGTGATTTTTTTTCTAATCTTGATACAGATTTAAATTATTTATATAAATACATATTTATTGCTTGACAATATTTGTGGATGGAATGTTGTTATTTTTCCAGATTTACTTGCCATGAAATACCAAGGAGTTCTGTACTTTTAAATACTACTCCTATTACATTTTCTATGTATAAATAAAACTGCTTACATTGTACAGAAACTTGTATTAAAATTGTTTAATGTTTAAAGGTTTTTTCCACCATTATGAGTTTTAAAAAGCCTTTCTGTAAAAAACCCAGTTTGTGCTCATATCAAATCAAATGAATACATGTATTTTATATGTGTGAGTATACACACATATGTATAGTGTATACAGAAATATCAATATATAATTGTATAAACAAAACAATTTTTAAATTTTTTACATCTACGATAGTTTTTGAGGTGCCTATTATAAAAGAATTGCTTACCAAAAAAAAAAAAAGTTTGTTTATTTTTAAAGTTATGTCTTTCAGTCTCATTTATTAAGTTGCTGTTATTGCAATGATAGCCAATAAATAATTGCTGGCAAATGTATTTTTAATAACAGTAAAAATAGTAAGGATATTAATGGGAACATTATAAATTGGATAAATCTTATTTTTCATTTAGAGGTTTTTAAATTGAAAAGATATTCAGAATGATGACTTATTTTAGAAATTAAACATATTAGCTGATTTATTTTTTGAAGTTAGATGACAAAATGATAGAAGGGAAAGAAAAGGGGTTGGGGGTATTTTTAACAAGTTCTACAAAAACCTGTTTTTGTTGTTGTTGTTTGGTTTGATACAGTACAGTGCAGTACTGGGGCCTGGACCCAGGGGCACTCAACCACTGAGCCACATCCCCAACCCTTTTTTGTATTTTATTTAGAGTCAGGGTCTCACTGAGTTCCTGAGGGCCTCTTTAAATTGCTGAGGCCGGCTTTGAAATCATGACCCTTCTACCTCAGCCTCTGAGCTGCTGGGATTACAGATGTGCAACCACACCCAGCTGTATTGTCATTTTATCACTTGTTCTAAATATTTTTTAAGAAACTTAAGTGAACAGTCACAATATTATATAAATAAAGTTATATAACTTTCTAAAAAGAGAAGCTTTTTTTTTTTTTTTTTTTAATGCTCCTGGGAATTGGATTAAACTCAGGGCACTCAGTCACTGAGCCACATCCCCAGCCCAATTTTGTATTTTATTTAGAGATAGGGTCTCACTGAGTTGCTGAGCACCTCACTTTTGCTGAGGTTGGGTTTGAACTCTTAATTCTCCTGCCTCAACCTCCTGAGCTGTCTGGCAAGAAGCTTTAAACTTTTGTGCAAAATGTCTAGATGATAGCATTAATGAAGCATCTTCTCAGTACAATTTTGAAATGTTTTTATATTTAGAAGTAATTTGAAGACTAAAGACATGGAGACATTTTATTGTTGGGTAATTTTTAAGTATTGAAACCCATGAGCTGTAATCACCTATATATTACTTTAGAAGAGAATAATTGCAGTTTTTCAGTAAATGAAGAGAAGTAGTAAATGCCTCTGCATATTTTAAATGCCAATAGTCTTGTGTTTTTCTTATAAATCCTCTTGTTCAGAAATCATTGAGTCAGCACAAACTTTTTTTCAACAAAAATTAAAAACCAACATGGAGAAAACAAAGATTATAGACTACTAACGCCATGCATGAAATTTTCTTACACTTTTTTCTTTTCATTACTCTCACAATGTTGTTATATCTTAACTTCTTAAGATGAGTTTGTTACTATAATTCATATAAATTGAATTTACTAATTCTGGAGTTGAAAAATGATATTTTTCTTTTACTATGTTTGGATTTATTAAAAATAATACTTTTACTTTTCAGAAGTTAGTATAAGTCTAATGGGTAGAATCAGGAAATAAGAAGCCTTAAATCAATATCACTTAAGTAGATGAAGATCATTGAAATCCTCAATTACCTACTTTCTTTTTATTAAAACTTTATCATCATCCTTTCTAAGGGTGTTTAGTTTTTAAAAGATACACATTCCTACTTCGTTTTGTTCTTTAAAAATTGAAGAATAAAATGCTTTTTCATTTAAGCAAAGGGTTATCATAATAAGTATTAGGAATGGATCCTAATCGAAAAATTTTCTAGAGCAACAATTACTTTTTCTTAAAGTAGGAACAGTGGGAAACTCAGTAATATTCTTTTTTCTTTCTCAACTATTAAATACAAACATACTGAAGTTTAGTTTCAATTTCTGCCATGATTGTGTCCTTCAACTTACTTGTGCTAGTGTTAAAAGATTTTGGCTTGTGTTTTTTAATCATTTTTCCAAAGGAAAAAATTATAAAACAAGATCTTGAAAACACTGATATTTGGTTAACTGAGGTTTACAATCAAATAACATGATTTCTGCCTAAATGAACATTTGTTCCTTGGAAACATGAGCCCTTTGTTTAGTCTTTAAATTACTATAATTTGTATTTTCATTTATTCATTTTCTTATTTAGTTTCTAATAAATTTCAATATAGATATGATGTGAGATTTCCTCCCACCCTCAGTATCACAAACATTTTGCCATCCAATATCAGAGATTCATAGAAATACATCAGATAACAAGAATTGAGTTTTGCATTGGAGGATGAGTTAAGTAATCTGTTGTTCATACCTCTAGACACCTAAATAGCTGGCATAACTAAGAAGTGAGAGAATTATCAGAAGATTAGTAAAGGGAACTCATGGCTTAACCCCCTCTTATGTTAAGACTTTTATATTATCCTTACATCTAGTCATGGAGCTGTTAAATGTTTTTAAACAGAAGTATATTATGAAAATTTCAAAATCTTCCTGTGTAGCACACTCTTATTTGTTCTTTACTTACATGCTAGGGGATTGTTTCTTTCTAAATATAGAAATTTAAAAATGGTTTGGGCTTTCATATTTATATTGTAGAATGGAAAAGTATAGACACAAATTTGGAAAACATTTTAAGGAATAAAGTTAACAGATTTCATCATCTTTCTAGATTTCATTATCTTTCTAGTGGACAGGAGTGCTTTTGATTTAAAAAAAAAAAAAAATTCCAAAAGAGTCAAAACAGATGATTAGAATTACCTGGAGAATATTTAGGAAATTTTAATCTGCTTAGATGGAAGAAAACAGGTGAATTAGCACAAGGTTTCTGTGACATTACACTGAACGCTTTTTGTGAGGTAATGTTCTAAAACCTGATTACCATAATTGAGGAAAGATTTTCAATTTTGATGGATCTTTGTAGAAATATTGGAACGTGAGATTAGGTTTAAAAGATTACTGACTTAAAGCAACATTTTGTAGCATTTATCTAGTGTACGTTTTGAGTGGGATGGGGTACCTAGGATTGATTTTATGGGCACTCAACCGTTGAGCCACATCCCCAGCCTTATCTTGTATTTCATTTACAGACAGGGTCTTACTGAGTTGCCTAATGCCTTACTTTTGCTGAGGCTAATTTTGAACTTGCAATTCTGACTCAGCCTGTCCATACAGATATTCATGTTTCAGTATATGAAACAACCCAAATGATATTTTGCTTTGAAAGAATGTTTTATATGACTTAACAATGCTTCCATTTATTGTATACTTGGAAAACATCATGCTAAGAACTTTGCATGTATTTCTTTGTTTAACCCTAACAGTGATCCCCATAGGGCAATCTCAGTTGTTGTTTTTTGTTTGTTTTTTTCTTTCTATTTAATCAATAAAGAACTAAAGAATGGAGAGGTCAATAAAGATTCAAACTTGATCTGATTCTAACATCAATTCCCTGGAGATGTAGTTTCAGTTCCTTAATTTAGTTTTTATATCTGGTTCATATCCATTGTTTAGATATACCACTTTTCACATGTAAACTGTGTCTCCCATTCCAAATTCCTGTGTTGAAATCCTGTCCCCCAAGTGACATTAGGAGATAGTCTGATTAGAGGTCATATGGGATTAATGCCCTTGAATAGGATTATACCCTTATAAAAATGAGAATCTAGAAAGTCAGCTTGCCATTACAGCCATGAGAGAACAGCAACAAATCACCCTCTCATAACAATGAGTCCTCACTGCACACACAGACCTAGTTCACTAGCCTTCTAAATTGAGAAATATTTGTTTTAAAGTGTCACAGTTTTTAATGTTGCTGTTTGCTTTTGAAACTAGTATTATTTCCATTTTGGGAGCTATTCTGAATAAAGCTTTTGAGTTTATTTGTGCAATCATGTTTTAATTTTTTAAATTTCACTGGGTAAAAACTTAAGAGGAGTACAATAGCTGAGTCATTTAGAAGATGCTTATTTTAGTTAAGAAAGAAACTTCCAGGAGGGGCTAAGTTTGTGGCTCAGTGGCAGAGCGCTTGCCTCACACATGTGAGGCTCTGGGTTTGATTCTCAGCACCACATTTTAAAAAATGAATAAACAAAGATATTGTGTCCATGTGTAGCTAAAAATAGAAAAAAGAGGGCTGGAGTTGTGGCTCAGTGGTAGAGCACTAGGCCCTGGGTTTGATCCTCAGCATTACATATAAATAAATAAAAAGAAAGGTATTGTGTCCGACTACAACTAAAAAATAAATATTAAAAAAAATAAAAAGAAACTTCCAGAAAAAGGAATGTGGTAGGCTGGAGGTAGGTGACAACTCCACAGCTTTAGAAAGGAGCCAGTGAAGGAACATTTAACCAGAGAGGTGGGTAACAGAGTAAATAGTTCTTTGGCCTAGAACCCTGAACAGAGTGGATAAAGAGGAGAAGGACATCAGTAAAAGAAGAGAGGAAAAGCACATCAGTTCACCTTCTTATCAACTAGAAAGAAATACAGACCAAAACATGACAGGAGCAGTAAAGTTAGTGGAAATCAAGTAATTTAATCCTAACTGTGGACTGAAAACCATGTCAATCATAGCAGTCATTTTTGTGGAAATCACAGCTTGCCAGTCTCTTTCTTTCAGATCAACATATAAAACCAGAGAGATGTCTTATTAATTCATCAAGAGGCTGAGACAGGAGAATCTTGAGTTCAAAGCCAGCCTCAGCAAAAGTAAGGCACTAAGCAATTCAGTGAGATCCTGCCTCTAAATAAAATACAAAATAAGGCTGGTTAAGTGTTGAAGTGCCCAAGTTCAATCCCCAGTAGTGCCCAACCCCCCCCCCAAAAAAAAGAATATATATATATATATATGCATGCATATGAATGGCTAGTACAACATAGGAATTAAAAAAAAAAAGAAGGAACTTCTAGAGAAATCAATGTGAACTGAAAGTTACTGAAATCACCCACCCAACAACAAGGTGAGTGGGGTTAAATAGACCCAAAAGTGGCAACTCTAGAAAGTGCTGGCCTTACCTAATGCTCCATACAGCCATTTTTGAGGCTGTTGTGAGTGATCTATTTCTCAGCAGATTAATTATTGATATATAGGAAAGTTCTTGGTGTTGATTTGTGTAATCTGATAGTTTCCTGAATTTATTCATTAGCTCTAGTAGCCTTCTGATGAAACTTTTTATATCTTCTAAGCACTGGATCATATCATCAGTGATAATTTATAACTCTTCCTATTTTTATCTCTTTTTGTCTCTTGTCTGACTAGAAATTCTACTACTATATTCAATAAAAGTGATGAGACTATATCTTTGTTTAATTCTAGGTTTTAAAGGAAATGCTTTCAGTTTTCACCAGATTTTTGCGTTGGCTTTTTAAATATAGGCTATAAGATACTATGATATGTTCCTATTATCCGTGTTTTCATAATGAAAAGGTATTGAATTTTTTTTAAGCCTTTCTTGGCATTTATTGAAATGACTAATTGATCTTTGTTCTTAATTCTATTTTTTCATTTTTTCTTTTTTTGTATTTGTTCTATTTTAGTTCTGTATACATAGCATTAGGATTCATTCTGACATAATTATAAAATCATGGAATATAATCTATTCTAATTCAGTCCCTTGTTCTTCCCTTTTCCCTTTGCTTCTCTTTTCTCCCTCCCCTTGTTCCCTTTACTAATCTTTCTGTTATTTATATTTGTTTTAAATTAATGTCTTATAGTTCTTTGACCCAGAACCCAGAACAGAGTGGATAAAGAGGGAAGAACAACAGAAAAAGAAGAGAGGAAAAACACATCAACTCACCTTCTTATCAACTGAAAATAAATGCAGACCAAAACATGACAGGAGATGTCGTGATTCACTATGAGTTTCATATGTTTGCATATTTTTCAGAGACCTTATCCTGTCCATTAAATTCAGTCTTCCTCTGTAAACCCAAGGTTTACAATTTTTCTTTACTTTTAAATTTCTTTATCTATAGGTCATGTGTTTATTTGTCCATGTTCTGCTCTGAAGGTAGCAGGAATTTGTGGTGTATCTCTTAAGGTATTATTTCTTATGCTCAAGTTACCAACTTTCTATAGCTCTACAATTTTTTTAAAAAACTATATTTCAGCATTACTTTTCAGTGAAGTTCCTTTTTTGCTCACTTTGCTGAGAAGAAGCCTTCCTGTCTTAGGTCTTGTCTGAGGGACTGCTGGACTATGATTCCTTTCTGTACCCTGTCATCTTCCTTCCCCAGAGTTTCTAATTAATTTATCTGGCAGTGGAAGTAATGTGAGCTAAATGTTTGTCAAATATCTGAATCCTTTAATGTCTTTTCCAAGATAAATCATTTTTACAATTTCTGCAACCAAATTATCATTTTCTACTATAAGACAACTGAATTTGCAGAGCTCTCAGGCAAAATATGAGAGTTTTTCCATTTAGCAAATGTTGATTTAATATCTTGATGCCTGTTGCCAAATTCTTTCCCAGGAGAATCAAAACTACTTACATATGGAATATCATAGTATCCAGATGATAATAGGATGCATAGAAATTACATTTTGCATTTTAATATGGGTATCTATTCTGAGTACCTATTTCACCCAGAAAATGGAGCTGAACATAAATGGTGGTCAAACATGGTTCATAGCTCAAGTGATGGACACACTGATTCACATGATAAGCAAGTAAACAGCTGATAAGTTTGATTCATAAACCATACACAGCTTTAGTGGTTGTGGGCTGCTATCTCCAAATTCAATCTTTTTTTTTTTTTTTTTTTTGTCCTGGATATTAAACTCAGGGGCACTTGACTACTGAGCCACATCCCCAGCCTAATTTTGTGTTTTATTTAGAGACAGGGTATCACTGAGTTGTTTAGGGCCTCCACTTTTGCTGAGGCTGGCTTTGATCCTCCTGCCTCAGCCTCCTGAGCTGCTGGGATTACAGGTATGTACCACCTCCCCCAGACACAATCCATTTTTAATGAATGAACAGAACAGACTCACAGCTACGTTAACTTCAACACCACTTCAACAGCCATCTTCCATGAAAATGGGAATGAATCCATCTGCTATACAAACATCTTCATTACCATCACCTCCTACATACATCCATGTACCTGGTTATAGTACAAATCCAATTATTTGTTACAATATTGGAAGAAGCCTTTTTTCTGGTTTGACTGTACAAAGAGGTTTGCAAATTCTTCCACAAATTCCAAGTGATCTCTATGTCTTTCTTTCTATTTATATTAGATAGACACCTCAGAGTTCATCAGGAAGGTCAACTGTACAAAATACACAATGGCAATCTTAATCACAGAGCCCAGTTTCTTATTATGGTCAATATCCTTTATCTGTTTACCCACAACAAAAGAACAATAACATTCTCAGTATTTTCCCAAACAGCAGTAGATTCCTGAGTCAGCTTACAATTCACCACCTTCTCAGTATCCTTCAGTCTTTTAGCACTTCATAGCATCAAGTGCAATCTTCTCAACTGGGCATCTTGAGCTCCTATGTGATTTGCCAACTAGTTCTTCAAATAACCACCTCATTCGTGTCCACAAGGATCTCTTAGGTATCAGAACCAGAGAAATCATTCAGTTGCCTATCTGCCATATATAGCAAGTAACTTACAAATGGATCTATAAACAAAATGGAAATTGTAGTTGAACCTTCACAAAGATGTATAACAGCTCATATTAGTGGTTTTTCACCAAGAGGTAATCAGCCTTTCCATGAATCAACACTGTACACAGTCACTATGGTACTTTCCTTTAAGAGGAGGATACTGTTAAAGCCATGTAGTGTTAATCCTGTGCATATGACATACATGGAGTCAACTGGCCCATTGTGTGCTCTAGCTCAGTCTCCTTGGATAATACCAAATCTATATACAGTTTTTTAAATTGGTGTATGGCAAGTAACTATTGAAAGTCTCTGAAATTTAGTGGACTAAGAATACTTTGTTGGTCTGGGGATGTGGCTCAAGTGGTAGCGCGCTCACCTGGCATGCGTGCAGCCTGGGTTCGATCCTCATCACCACATACAAACAAAGATGTTGTGTCCACTGAAAACTAAAAAATAAATATAAAAAAAAAATTCTCTCTCTCTCCAAAAAAATAAATAAATAAAAAGAATACTTTGTAGAAAAGAACCTACTTAACCAGGAGCAGCAACTTTAAAAAAAAAAAAAAAAATAAGCCCTTAAGGAAAGTATCAGAGGATTTCTAGTTTTTCTAGTTCTAGATCAGACTGCTACCCAAACAGGTGAATTTTAATTGTTCAGCGTAATTTCATGTAGATTAAAATTCAGTGACTATTAATCAAATTAACATATTAGCTATTTATTCTCTTTACATATACATGACAATAGAGTATTTTGACATATATTACATACATGGAGTATAATTTAATATAATAGGATCTCATTCTTGTGCTTGTACATGAAGTACAGTAAGCTATTTAATTAAGCATTTGACTCTCAGTATTCGGCAATAGAATTGTGAGTAAGGAAAAGGTAAATAATATACTTGTATGATTTACCATATACATTTATAGGATATATACATATATGTGTGTGTGTTCATTACATATATGTATATGTGTATATGCTGAGAGCCATGGCCGAGTCTGTAGGGCCCCTGGCATTTTGCCAAAAGTATTGATTGACAGGCAAGGCATTACTATCTGCCTCTGCCGCTACTTTTGAGTTCTCCCACTACTTTGGAGTTCTTGTGGGGATTTCTGGGGATTCCCTGAGAGTTCCCATTGGGTGGGGAAGTGCAGAAGGAGGGTTTTCCGGGAGAGAGATTTCCGGCTGGGGGTTTCTGGACCAGCCGTGTGTGATTCGGGAGAGTTCCCTAGGAGCATGTGTGAGGTTTTTTTCTTGCAGTTCAAAAATAAAGTTTGTTCCTGCTTCAGTGGCTGGTGATTTGTTCCCAGCCAGACTGCAGCAATTGGCGGCCGTGCAGGGAACATCTGAAGCTTGAGGATAAGTGAAATTGCTCCCCAATAAGGGAAGGCGAGAGAATGGGTGACCATTTTAAAAAACAATGTGTTCTTGTTTTGATTTGTTTTGTTTTTGTTTCAAGTTGCCTATCCCTAGAACTTTCTCAGGCAAACTGGGAAAAAATGGTTGGCTCAAGGTTTGAAGTTGTTTGCCCCTGAGGAAGAGATAAAAATACACCACAAATGCACATGTCAAGAAAATAGGAAAATTGATACAACAATTTTTTGTTCCATTTTTGTTTCATTCTGTTTCGGTTTTGTTTTGTGTTATCTTATTGGGTTGCATTATCTTTATAACAGATTAGAAATTAGTAAAAAACAAACTGAAAGAGTGTTAAGTAAATTGTTAGAGATTCAGACCATGGAGAAAGACATTTTAGATCAAGCAAAAGGGAAGGTCTCTCGAGCTAGGCAGACAGAGGAAGAAAATTTAAAGGAAGAAAGCTTAGAGGAGAAGCAGCTATTAGGGAAAAAGCTACAATAGAAGGCTGCTACTAACACCGTTCTATCACCAGAGGGCGTAATTCAACCAACAGCTCCACCTATGGAGATAGCTGAGTGGCCCTCAACCCCGGTAGCTGATAGATGGGATCCTGTGACAGGACCTCAAAGATTAGCATGCCCTGTACTTGAGCAGGCAGGAGGGCAGCAAATTCACCGTGTTTTAGATTTCAAAACAGTGAAGCAGTTAAAGGAGGCTGTAACAACTTATGGTCCGCAAGCACCCTTCACTGTAAGATGGTCGAATCCATTACCAACTTGGACATTATGCCGGCAGATTGGCTAATATGTGTAAATCTGTGCTAAATGGAGGACAATATTTGTTATGGAAGGTTATCAATGAGGAATTTTGCAGAGAAACAGCTAGGCAAAATGCACAGCCAGTTACCCTCAAAGAAATCTAGATATGTTGTTAGGAAAAGAACCTTATGAGAATCAATGACAACAAATTGAATATGATCCTGGTGTATACACACAAATTGCTGCAGATGCACTTAGGGCATGGAAAACTCTACAGGGGCATGGAGATTTACAAGGACAATAATCTAAGGTAATACAAGGAACTAATGAACCTTACACTGAATTTGTAGATAGGCTTATTCAAGCAGCTTCCAGAATTTTTGGGGATACAGAACAAGCAATGCCATTTATAAAACAACTGGCTTATGACCAAGCAAATCGTTGCTGCAGAGAGGTCATTAGACTATGGAGACATGAAGATTTAAACACATATATTAAATTATGTAGAGACATTAATGAACAAGGACAAGTCTTGGCAGCAGTACAGCAGGCTTTAGATGCTAGGCCAAAAACATGCTATAATTGTGATCAAACAGGACATTTTAAAGGAATTGCCCCATAGGAGGAGGGTTTAACAAAGCTAGGTATCAAAGGAGTAGAATACCGGGTATTTACCCACAATGCCGTAGAGTGAGACATTGGGCTAATGAATGCCATTCTCAAACCACCATAGAGGGTACTCCGTTATCAAAAATGGACAAGGACCAGGTGTTTACCCACGATATCGTGGAGAAAGGCATCGGGCTCCATTGCCAAAAAAAAGACAGGGGGGACCAATGCTCGAGGCCCACAACCCCAAATATATGGGGCACTAGAGGAACCCAGAAACACCATTGAGGAACCCAGCAACACCATCAGGGTAGTGCCCAGGACACATTATCCATCAGATCTCTCATCAAACGAACCAGAGGGAGCGCAGGGTTGGACATCTGCACCTCCGCCAGAGCAGTACTAACTCCAGAGATGGGAGTTTAAATCATTCACACAGTAGTAAAAGGACCTCTTCCCCAAGGAACAGTAGGCTTATTGTTAGGACACAGTTCTTCTACTCTAAAAGGACTTATGATAAGTCCCAGGGTAATTGATCCCGATTATGAAGGTGAAATAAAAATTATAGCTAGTTCTCCAAAGAGTATATCAGTAATTTCACCAGGAGATAGAAGAGCACAGTTATTAATAATACCCAGCCTACATGATAAATTTTCCAATAGTAGTATAGAAGGAGGTTCCAGGGGATTAGGCTCCACAGGTGTAGATTGGGCTGTGCTGTCTTTAAATTTAAATTCATGCCCAATGCTAAAACTAAATATTCAAGGACATGAATTTAATGGGCTACTGGATACAGGTGCAGACCTTAGCATCATATCTCGTCAAGAATGGCCAAAACATTGGCCGTTACAACAAGCCACTCAAACGCTTCGAGGCCTAGGAGTGGATATAGAAGTGCAATGGTATTAGATTGGAAGGATCCTGAAGGATGTGAAGGAACTATACAGCCATATGTATTGGATCATCTTCCTATAAACTTATGGGGACGAGATGTCCTAGATCAATTAGGTTTGACATTAACAAATAACATCAATCCAAATGCGCCCACCATTAGGGCTAGACAAGGTTTCAGGAAAGAAAAAAGATTAGGAGAACAAAGTATAGCAGCACCAATTCAAATAGATCAAGGAATAAATAAACATGGACTGGGTTTTCAGAAGGGGTCACTGAGGCAATAAAAATTACTTGGATATCAGATAGACCAGTATGGGTTCCTCAGTGGCCCCTGACTAAAGAAAAGATACAAGCAGCCCATGACCTGGTCAAACAACAATTAGCTGAGGGACATATACAACCTTCCGTATCTCCCTATAATACTCCCATTTTTGTCATTAAAAAGAAATCTGGTAAATGGAGATTATTGCAAGATTTAAGAGCCATTAATAATGAGATGGTTATTATGGGACCTGCTCAATCAGGGATTCCTCAATTGTCTGCTTTGCCAAAAACCTGGTACATTTTAGCTATAGATATTAAAGTTTTTTTTTTTTTTTTCAATTCCAATTCATCCTGAGGATAGTCCATGTTTTGTATTTACTATCCCTGCACTGAATCATGAAGGTCCTGATCAGAGATATGAATGGAAAGTACTCCCTCAAGGGATGGCTAACAGCCCAACTATGTGTCAAATTTATGTTAACAAAGCAATCCAGCCACTTAGAAATCAAAATCCTGAAATACAAATATTTCACTATATGGATGATGTATTGTTAGCGCACAAAGATAAAAACACATTGCTAGAATGTTATGCCACACTTACAAATTTATTAAAAAATTATAATCCAGAGATAGCAATAGATAAAGTACAATTAAATTTTCCAATTAATATTTAGGAGTTCTATTATCCTCAACCATGGTCCGTCCACCAAAAATTCAAATACGAGTAGACCAACTCAAATCACTTAACGACTTTCAAAAGTTATTAGGAGACATAAATTCGATAAGGCCTTATATAGGCATACCAACAGGAGAGTTGGAACCTTTATTTGATATCCTAAAAGCTCCATCAGATCCAAATTCACCCCGCATGTTAACGCCTGAAGCAAGAAAGGCATTAAAAATCATTGAAACATATATGGAAAATATGCATTTGGATAGAATTGATATAACTTTGCCTTTATTATTTATTGTAATACCAACAAAAAATATTCCTACAGGAGTATTTTGGCAAGAAGGTCCATTCTTGTGGACCTTTATCTTATTCTCCTAACACTATTCTTACTAGGTATCCTGAGCTGTAGGACAATTAGTACTCAAAGAAATAAAAGCAGCAAAGGGAGTGTTTGGAATTTCTCCCAATAAAATTATTACTCCATATACTATGGATCAAATTGATGAGTTAGCTAATGAGTTAAATACTTGAGCAATAATCATGTGTAAATCTAATGTTTCATTTGATAATCACTTACCGTCTAATCCTTTGTTGTCTTTTTGGTCTTCACATCCTGTAGTTTTTCCAAAAATGACAAGAAAAACCCCTATCATGAATGCTCCAAATGTATTCACTGATGAGTCAAATAATGGTACAGCAACAGTAGTTACCCCTGATCAAACTTTTACATTTTTAGTACCCAAACAATCAGCTTGAAAGGTAGAGCTTAATTCAGTTTTACAACCTTTTGTGATGTTTAAAGATTCTGTATTTAATTTATTTTCTGATAGTATATAGTTAATGCTATAGTATCCCTTGAAGATGCTGGTAGGATTTCCCCTTCCTCTACTGTTTTCTCTTTGTTTTCCACTATACAAAGTCTAATATGGGACAGAAAAGATCCATTCTTTATAGGACATATCAGAGCACCTACAGGATTGCCTGGAGCCCTTAGTTTGGGCAATGATTTAGCAGATAAAACTACACATGACATACATATTTTCTCTACACTAGAAGAAGCTACGAATTTTCATAAAAGGTTCCATGTCAATGCTAATACTTTACAAAAGCATTTTAAAATAACTAAGGAACAAGCTAGACAAATAATAAAACAATGTCAAAATTGTGTGACCTTTTTACCACAAGTTAATCTTGGAGTCAATCCTAGAGGACTGATACCTAACCATATTGGGCAGATGGACGTCACACACTTGCCAGAATTTGGATAATTAAAATATTTGCATGTTACAGTTGATATTTCTTCCCGATTTTTAATGGGCTCTCTTCATGCCAAAGAAAAAACTAAAAATGTTATAGCTCATTGCTTACAAAATTTTGCCACTGTGGGCGTTCCAAAACAGTTAAAAACAGATAATGCCCCTGGTTATACTTCTACCTTTTTTAAACAATTTTGCTCATCATTTGGCATTACTCATATAACAGGAATCCTATACAATCCTCGGGGACAAGGCATAGTTGAAAGAGCTCATCAAACTATTAAAATGTACTTATTAAAGCAAAAAGAGGGAATTGGAAAGGGGTATATATCCCCCAAAGATAAACTTAAAATAACCCTTTTTACTCTAAACTTTTTAAATTTGGATTCATCAGGGCTTACTGCTGCGGAAAGGCATATGTGTCCAAAAAATGTACATAAGCCTAAGGTGCTCTGGAAGTATATTCTAACAGGACAATGGAACAGTCCTGACCCAGTGATTATCTGGAATAGGGGGTCTGTTTGTGTGTTTCCACAGGGAGAACAGCAGCCGATTTGGATTCCAGAGAAACTAACCAAAGCAAATTCTACAGACCAAAAAAAAAAAAAAAGGTGATTTGACTCAAATCCATAACAGCTGATATACAGAGCTCCAGTTTGCCTATTCTTACGTCTGCCGACAGTAATTAACCAGGATGCTTTTTTCAATATTTATTTTATTATTGCATTTTCCCACATCATAAAGTTCTATTTTATTTTTGAGCTCATACAGACCTAGGTTAATGTTTTTCTGATCAGTTTTACTTTCTGACTGTGGAGTTTTTAAACATTGCAATGGAGATTTCACCTAGGTAAAGCTACAATGCCTTTACTATTGTCTTATGTGTTGTATGTTATGTGTGCACACTTCTGTTTTGTGTTGTATGTCTGTATGTGTGTATATCCATATATCATATCTGAGGAGTGCTCATGAATAAATGGATCCGAATTTTTTTTTATTCACATGATTTTAATGGTTTAATTTAGATTGGGTAAACAGCTGTTGAAAATTGTTTTAATATGTGAACAAATAAGGAGGTTAACAGATCTATTTGTTTACTTTCACCTTTCCTATTTATTATATTTAACAATTCTGTTCAGGATAATGTAAATTGTTCCAAAAAATTGTTTTCTTAGTGCTTGTTGGAATGTTACATAATTTTTTTTTTAGCATCATTGCCAGAATTCCTATCTTCATCCCAGTGCCGGTGAAGACAAAGATAAAACCAAACTACAGCTTCTTCAATAGTTATCACAACAAACTGTATAAACTGATGCATCAATGAATAATAACTCAACAAGTAATGCTCAATCAAGGAGTCAATTTACTTTGGGAGGAAATGGACATATTGACAGATTTCTCTGCTTTGAACTGCTTGCAGAACTTGCCTGGACTATGTATCACTTGTATGCATTGTGAACTATCTGTTGGTGCAGCGAATTGTGGTAGTGCTAGAGTATTTTTCCTGATGGTGTCACCGGTGGTACAAATTTTTCAAAGGAGCCCTCAATTGGCTTAGTGTCGTGGCATTTTGCATCCTCCTCCCTTCTACTAGTGACGGTCTAAAATTTGGGGACCAACAGAGGTGCAAAAACCTCATCCCCCCACTGGCACCAAGGCCAAATTTGGGGGCCAACAGAGGTGTGGCAAAGAACCTCACCCCCCAACTGGTGCAAAGGCCTATCCACAAGTATGGCTGTATGCTGTATGTCAGTGATGGGTATGATCCATTCGCAGTGGTACCAACCTAAGATAGGAGGCTGATGCCTAGAGGTCAGCTCATCCGGTGACGGGTAAGGACCATATGGTGAATTGAACTACCTAACAGGCACGGTCCCTAAGCCACATTGCTTGTTATTTAATTAAACAGAAGAGGGGAGATGCTGAGAGCTATGGCTGAGTCTGTAGTGCCCCTGGCATTTTGCCAACAGTATTGATTGACAGGCAAGGCATTACTATCTGTCTCTGCCGCTACTTTTGAGTTCTCCCACTACTTTGGAGTTCTCGTGGGGATTTCCGGGGATTCCCCAAGAGTTCCCATTGGGTGGGGAAGTGCAGAAGGAGGGTTTTCCGGGAGAGAGATTTCCGGCTGGGGGTTCCTGGACAAGCCGCGTGTGATTCGGGAGAATTCCCTGGGAGCGTGTGTGAGGTTTTTTCTTGCAGTTCAAAAATAAAGTTTGTTCCTGCTTCAGTGGCTGGTGATTTGTGCCCAGCCAGACTGTGGCATGTATATATTCATCTACATTCAAAATCATGTCCATTTATGTATGAAAATGCCAGCATGAGACCACCAAAACATATTTTTAGATAATGGTAGAAAGAGGCAGTGAAGTAAAATGTATATTTTTGACAGTACAGAAAGCAAAGAGGGGAAAAAGGTTCTTAGAAGGAGCCTAATATTCACCAAATGTAAAATAATTTGGTCTTTTTAAAAAAGAATTTTCTGAAATATATAATGATGTAAGAGAAATAGAATTGGAATGAAGTACAGTAGTAATGGAGATAATTCTTAGATAGTAAGTAAACCTGACCATCTTTGAAAAGTCTATTCATATTATTTCAAGATACCTGAGAATTTCTTTGAATAATTTAAAAAGAAAAGTAATGAATATTCTAATTCAACACAGAGAAACTTGAACATAGAGAAACTAAAGAAAACACAGTTAAACCATAAAGTTATTATATTTTGGCCACATTTGTATGAGCTATGCCACATGTAGATAGAACAGCATTTCAAAGTTAAGAGAGGTATATGTCAAATATGATCAAATGACAGTGTTATGAGTGTTTTTACATATTGAATTTCTTACTTGTCTTACGTTATTTTTCTGTAATGACTTCATTTAATGCTACAGCCTTACTGTTACATCAGCACAAGGAATGGAGAGATTAGCAAAGCAAGTGCAACTTGAAAAAGAGGAACCAGAGCAGCTAGTAAAAACTAGTTTTTAAAATACTCTTTACTGTGTGGAAGGGATAGCTCAATGTAAAAGCACTTGCTTAAACATATGTGAAGCTCTGGATTCAGAACCCATGGTATTGAGGAGGAAGAGGAAGGGGAGAAACAAGCATCTTGAACATTAATAAAATCAATTTATAGTACTAATGAAATTTTAAATGTTGTTAGCAATTGGAATACTATAAAACTACCTTTAAATGAAAGGAAGTACTACTATAAATCAATTACTTTTTCTTGTTTTAGTTTTCTAATTTGAAATCTTAATTCTCTGAGTAGCGAAAATAAAAAGATATACCTATATGAAGTCCATCTGCATGAATTGGCCACTTTAAGTACCTCTATAAAAACTTACAATGTTACTCCTAAATTGACTATATGAACTTCTTTTAACAATTACTTGCTATATGAGGATTTTTGCTAAATAATATTGAGTTTTTGTTTATAGTATTGTCCATTGTGCAATGAATTAGTAGTTCAAAATCATAGAATCATAATTTTATTTTTTTAACTTTTTGTCATTGTAGATGGACACAATACCATTTTTTTTCTTTTTTTATGTGGTGCTGAGGATTAAACCCAGTGCTTCATTCATGCATAAGCACTCTACTTCTGAGCCACAACCCCAACCCCAAGAAACATGATTTTACATCAATGCTTCCACAGATGACATTTCTTTAAACAGGGAAAAGAAATGAGAGCATTGAGAAAACTGCTGCATTAGGTAGCAAATCTTTTTGTTGATCTGAATTTCATGTAACAAAATAAATCATGTAATTTCATTTTTAACTTTTTTGCTAAAGAATTTCAAGGATACACACAATAGAAAAAGTAGTCTAATGAATTAATGTACAACACATAATCACCCAACTTTAGAATTTGTTAATCCATGTGTAGTATTTGGAAGATAAGAAATTGGAATGTTTGATTTCCATCTGCCCCTAATTCCATGTCCAGTCAAATGAAGGGTAATTTGGAATAGATGGCTTGGGGTAAGTGTTTACCTGAAAATTTTTAATCTCATGCAGCTTACATGTACTGAAATATCCTTGAATAATTAAAATCTACTTAGTGGCTCAGGAGGCTGAGGCAGGAGGATTGTGAGTTCAAAGCTGTCCTCAACAATTTAGTGAGGCACTAAGCAACTCAGTGAGACCCTGTCTCTAGTAAAATACAAAATAGGGCAAGGCATGTAACTCAGTGGTTGAGTGCTCCTGAGATGAATCCCTGGTATCTGCCTTGCCCCACCAAAAAAGAAAAAGAAAAATCTTACCCACATGAATCTGAAAGAGTCAACATAATTATTTTTCTTTTCCCTTTAGGAATGTGCATAATACCAAAGATGTACATTTATGTGGGAGTGATCTAAGTGATAAAGCACATAGTCAAAATTCTCATTTTATTCTTGGAAACTCATTTGAAATAGTATGATATATGGAAAGACTATTGACAGAGGTGTTAAAATATTCATTGACTATGTGAACTTTTCTGTGTTTAATTTTTTATCTTTGAAAGTAATTATAACTAATTTATTATTGTTGTCAAATAAAGTGATAATATATATAATATACCTGGCATAAAGTATTTACTAAGTAAATGCTTATTATCCTTAACTCTAGAGAATAGACATTTCTACTTCTAAACTTGTAATCACACATTCAGGTTTTTAAACATTACATTCTCAATGAATGCTATTTTAAAAATTGACTAGAAATGCATTTGCCTAATTAAATTGGGATATACATTTGAGACCAGCTATACCTGTGGTTACAAACTATATAGCAGTTATAAAATATTCTTTTGTTAAAGACATGAAAAATGTGTGATAATAATACTTTCTATAAATCTTATTCATCAAATACATTAAATGCTATAAAAGAAGTTCTCTCTTGGAGGTTTATATTCAAATCTCTATGTATTTGAAACTATATTTATTTGTGTGTGAAAAAATAATAATAAGACATTTAATCTGCAGTGTTGTTTAGTTTCTTGTTAGTGATATTAAGTACTTTTAGTTCTAAAAGACATCTAACTAACTCTGAATTCTATACAATAAATTCTAAAAGTCTCTTCATGAAAATAGTATACTTTTAATAACTGGTAGTAACTTTCGAGAGGCAAATTTTTCCATTCAGTTTAATCTAAAACTATTAAAAAAAATAGGAATCTTATAAACATTGTAATAGAATAGCTTGTTCAGGTAATTAACTTTTTAAATATGATCGTACACACAAAAAGAGTGCTTTCTCTTATGTATCCTAAGAAGTTAAGATCATTCTTTGATAGTGATTTATTTTTAATACAAATGCCCATGATATGTTTTAAATTCTTTTAATATCACCTGATAACCACTTTTGTCGGGAGCCATTCTCACATGTGACTGGGTGACTCCCGGTTAGGGTCTGAGGCGCTCTGGCTGTGTCGGAGCTTTCCTGGCCCTCTCCTGTTGAGAGAACCTGTCCGTGTGGGGGTGTGACTGACCACTGACCCCGGAGGCCCAATCACTGACCCTGACCTTGGAGTGCGGCTCCCCTTCAACCTTCATTGGATGGAATTATCCCCTGAATTTCTTGTCCCCAATAAAAGGCTACTCCCTGGCGTGCTCTCTCTCTCTCTCTCCTGCTAGCCCTGAGTAATCCTTGCTGCCCTGCCGGGCGGTTAGAGGAGGGAACCAGAGAGGGGAGCCGTCTCGGACCTGGTCATAGAAAAAGGTAACTGAGTCTGTGTGTTTATTTTGATCTCACTAGCTAACTTTTATGCCAAGAACCTCATTAATGAAACCATTGCGCTGGCCGCATGGTGGAACACTTTAAGTTTTGAAATCTGCAAGTTTATCAGGCTTTCTCAGTGCTTTGCTAATATATCCCAACAGTGTGGATATGTAGTAGAAAGCCCCTTTAGAACTAACTGTTAGTTGTCTAATGAAAAGTGGGCTCTATTAAAACATCTGTAGCCATGCCTGTAGATTCAAATTTCTGACTCTTTATTTAAATACTATATAGCAAGGAAGTTAAAAAAGTTCTTTATAATCAAAATGCTTATTACCTTCAAGTTTCTGAGTTCAGGTTTTTCTATATCAAATCTGCTTCTCTCCCTTTTCTCCTTCCTTATGTGATAAACCAGTTTTGCTACAACTGCTGCTTTTGCAACACAGTTGGCTTCAATGTAGTCTTTTCCTTTGTTTACAGAAATTTCTGAATCTCTGACACTCTAAAAGTTTAATCTTGAATTTAATAAAAACCCTTGTTCACTCACCTCATTAAGATTAGAGGTACTCCTGGAGTTTGACTCCTAAAACGTGAAGCAACTAGGAATACAGCCTTCCTCAATCTGTCATCTTGACTCTATTCTAGAGTTTATTTTTAAAGTAAATAAAATAACTCAGAAGTGGCTGCTTGGTGTAGAAGGGGGTTTTATTGATTTTCAAAGTACCATAATAGTAATTTTACTATTATATATGAGTTCCAAACATTATATAAAACAGAAAAATTGCTATTTGTATTTATAATAAGAACAAAACAATTATGTACAATTATAATAAGAACATAACAATTATGTACCCTCAAAATAAAACATACTAGTCAAGGCTTACAGAATTAATTTTAAAAGTGACTAAAGTCCTGACCTGAGATAAGGTATTCTAACACCCTCTGTGGTTACCTAGAGAAACAATGAAGCAAAGTGGAGTTGCAGACCTAAGGTTGTGGCTCAGTGGTAGAGCATTTGCTGTGAGGCACTGGATGCAATCCCTAGCACCACATAAAACTAAGTGAACAAAATAAAGGAATTATGTCCATTTACAACTAAAAATTTTAAAAATATATATTAGAAAGTGGAGTTGCAAGGACCTATATGAAACTGGTGCATTGAAACTTGGGAATAGGTTCTTGATTCCCCATATTGAAGATTAAACAACCAAAAGATGTCAAGGCAAGTGTGTGAAGAAAGTTTTTTTCTAAGAAAAGTGAAAGAGGACAGATTCCTCTGGTAGAGAGGGGACATTGGAGCCAAAAGCCCAAAAGCATCCTCTTTAATCTTTGTCTTCACCCATATATGTGACTAGGAGCAGGGATGCAAAGATTAACCTTTAGCAACCCATTATTCTCTCTTTGGTATCAAGACATCATCCTTTCCACCCCCATACATTGTTTTTAAGTATACACTATCAGATCTTTGCCCCCTGCCTTAATTGGCTAAGGAATGTAACATGTGCAGTCCACTTGGGCCAGATGGGGGTGCAGGCAAATTGCTTTTTGGCAAAGAAAACATGTGGAGGTCAGCACAATAGATCTGTTTTATAGAATGATTCTCTTAACCTCATTTTCACCATTCTCTTTCAGTGCCCCCTGAAGGACTTTGGGGTCTTAAATTCTTTTAGAGTATTTGGATGTTGGCTCATTCTGGCTACTTATTGCTGAAAGGTAGTGTGATGTTGGGGGAAGTAACTGTGGAGTAAGGTGGCTGAGATTGGGGGTCCCTGATTGTTTCATGGCTATGGTGCACTGACTGCCTGGGAATGTTTCTATGTAAAAGTACTGGATGCCTAGTTGCTACAGTTATGCCTTACCTGAAAAGGCTCTATGCCTTAGCCTACACACCTTGATCTCAGGGACATAGATCCCTGGAAGAGAGGCATTCTGAGCACTACAAGACAAATCCTATGTTTCACAGCACTGCTAATTCCAAACCTGCCTGCTTAACAATAACTTCAGACAATGGGCTTCTTGGGTGCTAAAAGAAATTCCACCAATCATTGCTATAGTGAAATAGCTACAAGAATGTTTCTAGCCCTCTTTCTAGTGCACAAAGGACAATACCTCTACAGTCCTTTACTTCTTTTTATTATTTATTTATTTATTTACGTATGGACAGCACAGCTTTGTTTACTTTTATGTGGTGCTAAAGATCAAACCCAGTGCCTCACATATGATAGGTAAACACGCTGCCACTGTATATTTGTGAAGATTCCACTGATGTGAGTTGTTTAGCTTCTTTTCACATACTTAGCCATTCAGATTTTATCTCTGCTCACATACTCTGACCATATTTCAATTGAGCTTTGTTTCTTCTTTGCCGCAGTCTGGCTGGACACAATTCAGGAGCCACTTGTCAAAAGAAATAAACTTTTTAGAACCACACACGCCAAACAAAACAGCTCCTTAGGAAAAACCTTCAGAGCCCAACTGCCACCACCCACAAGCCACTCCCCCAACCACCAGCCTCTCCACCTCCCACAATCCTCCTGCTCTTGAGGCCGATTGGCTGGGTCGTGTGGGTGGAGCCAAAAAAGTCCCCCAATGAGCAGCTCTATGGTCTGAAAGGGCGGAGAAACAGCCCAATGAGCATCACCACAGAGGAACCAATCAGTTGGCAGCTAGAAGTTGCTGGGGCCGCTGTGAGCCAATCATCAGCTGGCAGCTGGAAGCTTGCTGGCAGCTGGAAGTTTGCTGGGGCCCCTTCGGCTGTGGCTCTCAACACTTCTTATTGATTTGTAAAATGTCTTAATATTCTGGCTACTAGTCTGAACAGTGGCCATGGGAGCAGTCAATGTAGGCATAAGTATGCAATTTTCCCTTTGTGTGTGTGTGTGTGTGTGTGTTATTTAAGGAAACCTCCTTTGCCTAGACATTGTAGAGGTAAGTGCATGTATTTCATTTTAAAATTATCATAAGGGAGGCATTTTAATTTTTCTGTATAGCTTAAGGTCTGGATCTGATTTTATCTCTTCCTTATGGATAACTAACTGTTCTCACTATTCTACAGTCCTATTTTTCTCCATGTTTCAGTGCCACAAGGGTCATATGCCAAGCTGTTATATATCTATTGCTCTATTTCTAGCCTCCTCAGTATTGACCTCTTCATATATTCTTACGATAATGCCAACTATTTGAATAATGATAGTTTCATAGAAAATATAATCTGAGGCCCGGGGCTGTAACTCAATTGTAGAGTGCTTGCCTGGCAAGTGTGAGGCATTGGGTACCATCCTCAGCACCACATAAAAATAAATGAAATAAAGGTATTGTGTCCGCCTACAACTAAAAATTTTTTTTTAAATAATCTGATCATAAAAATCCTCTCATTATATTTGTATCTCATTATTTCAAATTGGCTTATACACAGGCCTTTCTTCAGGCCTTCAATTGAGTTAAGATTAGCTCATCAAGCTTCAAGAAAAATGGCACTGGACACTACTGTGTGTTTCCTATTATCCTACTCCTTTTCTCCTGGACACAGAGTTGAACTAAATTTCCAGTCATATGGCCAGTATCAGACATTGTTATCGGAGCAGCTATACTGCACCTACTTCCAGGCCAGCTATAAAATCCCCCATTAATGGCATTCCAAACCCCTTTTACTTCCAGACAATTGCAGGTAAGTGCAGAGACCCTACCATCCTCCTACTGAGGACATGAGCCTACAAGTTGAAGGACTTAACAGGAAGAGACCTCATAACAGAAGTAAAAAACAAACCTACATTGTGTTAAGTTGCTGCTTTTTCCCTATTTGTCATGGTAACTAATAGTCCCTAAGTGACCACAGAGCTCATATGAGGTTCTAGTAGAAAATAAAATGGATGGAGGTGAGTGATCAGATTTAAAACATAAGTACACAGTCTACATTTCTATTGATTAATTCTTCTTTTGTGACTTTAAATAAGATTACATTTTTCCTATTGATTTTTTGCATATCATTTAAAAAATCTAGTCTTTGGATCATCATACTTCTTCTTATCATGGAAAATGCATTTTATAAAGTCATATATTTTTAGAAGTTTTCAGGAGCTGGAAATGTAGTTTGTGCTAAAGCACTTGCCTAACATGATGAGATCCTAAATTCAATCCCTAGCACTGGAAAAAAATTATACACATACACACACAAACATAATGGTGATGTACAGGGGATTGTATTTTAATATATATATTTTATTATTAAATTATAAAATTTAACACACATAGACATATATTTTCAAGAGTTTTAATAAATTATATAGTTGTGGACTATGACTAGGCCTCAGCAATAGAACATGTTCATCTCCCTAAAATACTCCCCAGCAGCCCTACATAGTCACTTCCTGTTTTCACTACTACCACTAGTCAGTCATTAGGCTGTTTGGTGTCTGTGGCTTTGCCTTTTCTAGAAAATGCCTACAAATGAAAGTATGACTATGTCATCCTCTCTTAGATATTCTATGTATTAAATTTGAAAATTGGTTTAATGTCATCCTTTTGATTGTTCCACCTTTAATTTCTTTTCATTCTCTTTGTTTAGTGGTTACCTCTCCACACTTGAGGTACTGGTGATGGAACCCAGGGCCTCACAACATGGTAAGCAAGTGTTCTTCCATTGAGTAACACCTGCAGCTTCCCCTTTTCTTAAATTTTGAGACTTTGTCTCACTAAATTGCTCAGCTTGGCCTCAAATTTGTGATCTTCCTGCCTTAGCCTCCAAAGTCACTAGGAATACAGGCAGGTACCTCTGGGCCCAGCTCAGGATTACCCTTTGTTAACATAATCCTCACTTAAAAATCTGAAGTTAACAAATTTCTCAGAGTAAGCAAGGAATTAAAAAGCTTTAACCCTTCTTAGTCCTGTCCTACATAACTGTTGTGCAAATCCATGATACAGGCATTAAAAAATTATGATAAGTACATTGTATTTGCCCATCAACTTACCAATTTCTTTGTTCATTATTCTTTCTGGATACAACTGCATCCTGGGTCCAATTGGTTTTTTCAAAGTCCCTATTTTGTTATTTATCTGAAAAAGTGTCTCCATTTTGTCCTCATTCTTCGTTTTTTTTTTTTTTTTCTTTATTTATTTTATGGTGCTGAATATCAACCCAGGACCTTCTGCATGTTAGGCATATGCTGTACCACTGAGTTTCACCTGCAATTACTTGTTCTCATCTCATCCTTTAATGTTCAGTTAGTAGATGCAGAATTGTTGGCTCATCAGTAATTTCTTTCAGCATTTTTGGATATTATTTTGCTATTTTTTGCTTTTGTTGAGAGTCTTAGTCTATCATCTAATTTTAGAGCTTGTGCCTTTAATTTGTTTTTCTCTGTTTTCCTCAAAGAAGTTTCTTTTATTTTCATGTTATATATTTAGGTGTAAATCTATTTTGATTTAGCATACTGAAGTTTTACTGTATTTTCTGTCTGAGAATGCATGTCTTTCATCAATTCTGCTAGAATTTCATCCTCACCTTATTCCTTTTCCACAATCTTTTTGTATTGCACCAAAATGTGTTGGCACATTCATTGGGCATTCTTGCCCTATCTTCCTTTCCTCTTAAATGTTTTATATCATGTTTTCAATTTATCCTTCATGCTCTATTTCAGGCCATTTCTTCAAATATATAATCTAAGCTTCCCAATTCTCTCCTCATTTGAATCTATCCAGTTTTTAACCTCTACCATAAAGACTTTGGTACTTTGAATATTATATTTTTCATTGACTTTGACCCTGTCTAAGTTTTCCCCTAGACTAGAAAGCAAAATCATCTCAAATAGACTCCTGAGTTAAAGGTAGCTCAGGACTATACAGTTTATTTTGGTCGGAAATTTGCCTAAAAATCCTCTCAGCATGTCATAACTTCCATTAGCCTGAGTCATTGGTTCTAAATAGGGAACAACTTTTCCCCTCAGAGGCTGTTTGGAAGTATCTGGACATTTTTAGCTTTTATAGTCAAGGAAAGAGGAAAATGCTATATGCATTTTAGTAGATCTGCCAAATGTCTTCAGTGCACATCACACACTCCTGTCATTAAAAAAAAAAAAAAAAAAAAAATCATAGTGCCAATACTGAGAAACCCAGTTCTTACAAACTCCATTTCAGTTTGAAGTTGGTTGTGCTCTTTGATGCACATTTGCATTAGACCAGTACATTTTCCTGGCTTTGATTTTTGGCAGTGTATGAATAGAAGATGTTTGCCTGCAGATTTCAGGACATGAAGACCTTCAAAGAATGGATTGTTCTGGTATATTTTACATGAGGCAAATATCTTCTATGAAGCTAAATTTATGTCACATTTATTCCATGAATAACTTATGTGGATCTCTTATCAATTCCAGGTGTGTTAGTGATAATAAAAATATACCCTGAGAGCACTCCCTTTGAGGTTTAACATAAAGTATGGAGATATACCCAAAGTCACTGGACATGTGGCACAGAACAGGCAGAAGATTTTAGGGGCTTCCAAATAATTACTTTATTACTACAAAGCCTTGCATCTGTAACACATGCCCATTTCCACAGTCTTCTGTGAAATATGCTTCTAATTACATAAAGGCTGCAGTTTAACTACTTGGGAAGTTACAGCAGAACAAATTGCCAGTTTGGCTAGTTTGCTGTCCATGAGCACATCCCTGGAATGCTGGCCTGAGGGAATAAACCTAGGATCAGTGAACTTTGATGGAGGGAAGGAATCAGAAAGGAGAGTGTTATAGCTCCCAGGGAAATGTGCTAGCTTGGGGAAGGTTTGGTGCTTTCCATATCTTTTTTTTAAATCTTTATTTATTTATTTTAGTTTTCAGTGGACACTACATCTTTGTTTGTATGTGGTGCTGAGGATTGAACTCGGGGCCGCAGGCATGCCAGGCGAGGGCACTACCGCTTGAGCCACATCCCCAGCCCTGCTTTCCATATCTGAAACAGTGTGTGGGACATGTTTTTACCAAAGACCAAATTTCAATAAGCCTGTATAACTTATTTAAAATTTACCCATGTGTTTTGTAGGTGAATTCACACATTTGGAAGACGTTTGGATAACAGATGTTCTTTGGAGAAGCAGGAAATGTTGATCAGGGAAGGGGGAATATCCAGCCAGAATGAAAAGTTACACAAAAGAGATGAGCCACCTACAGGAAAAGAAGAGTTGTTAGATAGAATTTGGGACTCTAAACGAACACTAACAAATTCCTGGCTACAACACAATAGTCATTACATAATCACTCTATCCTTTGGATAGGACAGGCCCCAAACACTTGCAAATATTAATATATCCCCATGTATTCATATGATAGCCTTATATTATGTTCTTTGTTTTAGAGTTGAGGGAATGGAGCAAAATGTCGTTGAATAAGATGCTCATGTATATTCAATAAGTTGCATAGATTTATGTGGAAGTGCAGTCTCTACAGCCCTCACAGTTAGACAAAGTGCATTTTGGCTCTCTTCATGGGGAATAGAATTTTTTTTTCTCATGAAGCACATCAACAAATAGATAAGCCCTATGTCAATTATAAAAACAGTCCATTCAATGTCCTGTGAAAATGAAAGTACTCCCTAGTGATAAACATATTGGAAAAAAAAAATACAACTCACCTCCTTATCTCTTTATCTCAGCTTGCATGGAGACATTTTACAGTGCCATACTTCTAACCAAAATTTAAAAAATACAGTGAAGTTGTAGAGAAATTTGATTCCTGTGTATTGCTGGTGGTAATACAAAATGGGTGCAGCTACGTGAAAATTGGACAGTGATTCCTCAAAAATCTAGATTAAACATGTGACCCAACAAGCCAACTTACTGGCATGTGCTTCAAAATTTCCAGGCAGGTTTCTTGGACATATGCACAGTTATGATCATAGCATTGTTCACAGTAATGGAAAAGTGATCACAATTCAAATGTTGGTTGATAGATAAATGAAAAGTGGTCTGTATGTACATCGCAAAGGAAGAAAATTATTTTTCCTATGAAAGTCTTTCCTGCCTTTCCCCAGTACTGGGGATGGAACCAGGGTCTCAGGCATGCTAGACAGCACTATACTACTGAGCTACATCCCAGCCCTCCCTTGCTTCTTCTGTATGCACTGAATTTTAGAGTAACCCAAAGGCTGTATTTGATGAGCCATTTACTCTTTACAAAAGCTTCCAAGCTAATAACTCTGGCAAGAGTGTTCACATTAGCAAGTGACCACTTGGAATCCTCAATGTGATAATTGATTCCAATGGGGACAGCCCAGAGCTGAATCATTAGGAATGGGTGGATTTTGATTAGGAAGTTTCCGAGAGAAATCAGGCTTTCCCATCATTAAGTAATGTAAGGAAATGACAGAGATTTTAAGAGAATTGTATTGAAAGATATGATATCTGGGGTTTACTTTAAAATATTTAGGAGGAATAAAGTAGAACTAATATTGCAGAACTTTAGAACTGTTCAGTCTGGTGATGGGTGTGTGGAGCTTCCCTATATACTAATTACGTCTCTACTTTTGTCCATTTTGGAAAACTTTATAGGGTAGAGAGATGTTTTTATCATGACAATAGAGAATGAATAAGGTCCACTTTTGTTTTTAGACGTTTCAGAGTGAGATGTGAGAAGTTTCAACATACTCACTCTTATTTCTATACACTAAGTTTATAGTAGGCTGTAATAACTAAAATCCAGACCCATAAGACTGGAAGGTAGGCAAGATTTATTTTAATGAAAGTTCCTAATCCAAACAACCAATCAATGAACCAAATTCAGATGCAAAAGATAATGAAAGGAGTCAGTTGGCTTCTATCTGTCCCGAATCACTTTTCCATGGTCTTGAGTCCTTGGAATGCTTTGTAGAACATTCAGATAATACTTCCCATAACCTTCTGGAAATAATGGATTTGCAAAGTTCATACAACTTGGAAATTCATTTTTCAAACTCAGGATGCACTTGGATGTCCAGGGGGAAAGTGTAAGAAAGGAAAATTATCCCACTTAACAACAGCAGGAAGGCAGCTAGTGCTGCCACTATAATGGCACTTCCAACTTCCTGAACATCTGGCTTGAAGGGCACATAGAAAGTCGAAGGGAATTCAATCCCCTCCATGCTTATGATGGAATAGTAATTCCAGAGCACAACAATTAAGATACAGCCACTAGCAGTGATGTTCAGAATTCCTGAAGCAACGAATGGATTGCAGGTAACGTTCTTCTGAAGGATTCCCATGTACACATTCCTCAGGGCAAGGATGATAAAGGCCTTCCCCAAGAGCCCCAGGATGTTGGCAGCCAGCAAGAGGTGCTGACCAACACAAATGCTGGGTGGAAGGAAGTCATCATGGTAGGTGTATCGGTAACACATTTTGGCTTTGCTGGTGTTACTTTCATGGTTGTAAATGCATACTCTCCACATTCCCACACAGGTAACACCAGAGGAGGCGAGAAGAGGGTGGTTCATGTACCACATTCGCCACTCCACGAGGCCCATGGAAATGCCAGACAGGATCCATCCTACAGTGGCAATAGCAAAGCCCACTACTTGGCAATTGGCACTACTGACGAGGCAGACCATGGCAACAGCATATATAGTTCAACTGCAAACAAATACAGGGTATCATGAGTGTGGTATCCTCTGGCTAGGATAGCCCCCTATGGGGGAACAGTACTCAGACAGAAGGAATATATTCAAGAAAGGAGGCATTTTCCCTCTCAATCAGCTGCTGGGAGTGCAGGTTGAGCAAACTTTGTTTAGGGCTATGTGGCAATATTTGCCCAGAGCTTTAAAATATACAAACCCTCAATCAGTTCCACTTCTGAGCATTGGTTCAAAGTCATAATTAAGTCTGGCCAAAACATTATTCACAGATATGGTCAGTACAGCACTCTTTGTAATACTGAAAAACAGGAAACTACTTTACGTCTAACAATTAGTTAAATCATTTATGCTTCCAGCCACTCTATCGAGTTATGTGCCGACATTAAAACTCTCGGAGGGCTGGGGTTGTGGCTCAGTAGTACAACGCTTGCCTAGCAAGCGTGAGGCACTGAGTTCGATTCCCAGCATCACATAAAAATAAACAAATAAAGTAAAGGTATTGTGTTCATCTTCAACTGAAAAAAAAAAAAAAAACTATCAGTGGAGGGGCTGGTGTTGTGCTTGTCTAGCATGTCTGAGGCACTGGGTTTGATAATCAGCACTGCATATAAATAAATGAATAAAATAAAGGTCCATCAGTATCTGAAAATAAATTTTTAAAAATCAGTGGAGTCATACAAGTTATAATATTTTGTACTTGGCTTTTTTCACTTAGCACAGTGTTTCAAGGTTCACCCTGCTATAGCATGTGTAAGTGTATCACTTTTTAGTATCCAGTAGTATTCCTTTGCATGATTTGTTCACTCATTTGTCATTTTTAGAATTTAAATTAGAATTTAGATTAAATTGAATTTAGATTAAATTCCCTACAAATGGGTTCCATGTTTTGCCTGTCTTAATGTTACTATACACATGCATATATAAAACTATGCACATATTTTCATTTCTTTTGGGTAGATGCTGAGGAGTAGAATTGTCGGATCATATGTAATTGTGTATGTAACTTTTCATTAGAAATGATTAAGGTATGGGCTGCACCATTATGCTCCCACTAACAATGTATGAAGGTTCCAGTTTATTCATGTCTTCTCCCACATTTGGTATTTATAGTCTTTTTGATTATAGCCATTCTAGTCATCATTTTATGTGACCAAAAGGAAGATGCTCACAATACACCAACAGCATGTTACAAAATAGTAGTTTTAATATAATCATAGACATGAATTATACCACTGGAAGGCTATATGCTGTTACCAAGAGAAGTTTTTAAAGGATTTCAAGGATTATGAGGGGTTTTTAAAGCTATTGGTGTTGTGAAGCATTCCAAATATATGGAAAAGCACACAAAATCTAAATGCATACCTTAATGGCTTATCACTTGGAAAACAGCCATATAGCTACCACTCTGATAAAGTTATATACCACTTCCTTCCTTTTATTTTTTAAAATTAATCAATTTGTTCTAATTTGTTATACATGACAGTAGAATATATTTCAATTCATATTACACATATAGAGCACAATTTTTCATATCTCTAGTTGTGCACAAAGTAGAGTCACACCATTCATGTCTTTATACATGTACTTAAGGCAATGCTGTCCATCTCATTCCTACCCCCACGCCCCCTCCCTTCTCCTGCCTCCCCTTTGCCCTATCTAAAGTTCCTCCAATGGAACTCCCACGCTCCACCCCCCATCCCCATTATGGATCAGAATCCACTTATTAGTGAAAACATTCAGCCTTTGGTTTTGGGGGATTGGCTTTCTTCACTTTCATGATGTTCTACAACTCCATCCATTTACCATTTCCTTGCTTTTCTTTATAGTTGTATCACCTCAGTATGCATCCTAAACATCTTAATAATTTTGCCTCTTTTTCAAAATGGGAACCATGTGGTAGGCGTTCAGGTGTGGACTGGTTTTTTCACTTGATAGTGTTTATGACACTCAGATTATGATTTTTAAAATATTTATTTATTTATGTCATGCTGGGAATTGAACTTGGGGCATAGTGCATGCTAGCCTAGCACTCTACCAACTGTGCTATATCCACAGTCTAAGATTATGATTTTTAATAGTGCGTAGATATTCAGTACTTTTAGATATGTCTGTCATGAGCATGATTATTTTGAAATAAGAATACAATAAAAATACTTCATTAAAAAGTTGTCAAGCTGAGGTTATGGCTCAGTGGTAGTGCCCTTGCCTGGCATGCATGAGGCACTGGGTTCAAGTCTCAGCACCACATATAAATTAATAAATAAAGGTCAATCAACAAATATTTTTTTAAAAGTTGTCAAGCAATAGAGGATTAATTAATTCTAGTACATACAGATACTTTAGTACCTAGGATATATTACAGTAATCCATTCTTTATAATACTTACCGAGAGTTAAAACAGGAGAGAACTAAGGAAATGTCAATCTCCAACTTCTTGGAACCAATTTGGATGGACAAATCCAAGAAGTGGGGTCAGAGTGCCTGCGCATTGATGATCCCAGTAGTGTCACTGACAATAGGAATAAGGAAAATCGGGAGGTCACAGGCATGTGAAGCAATGGGAGCTGCTTAAGTAAATTCCATAATTCAACATGGAAATCCTCAGAAATGTTTTAATAACAGGAAATCCTCACTATATGCTAAGTAAGAAAAAGGATGCAAAAGAATGTACAGACATGTATATTGTATATCCTCATATATGTGACTGTATATGGCCTGTGTTTTTGTTTCTTACATGCCTCCACACATACACATGTAAAACTTTGGAAAGCAGGACTTCCAAATGTTGTCTCTTGTAAATACTTTATTTCCTACAACTTCTTTTGTATTCCAATATTTCAGCAGTGAAGAGATGCCACATACAAACAATGCTCTATTTGGGGAAAAGTGTGTATTTTATGGGCTTTATTATTTTATTTTATTTACCTTTTTATTTAAAGGTACCCTTTTCATGTGCCCAGGAGTGGAGGAATGTGCACCAGGACTCCACAAATGTCATTAACTTGAAGCCAGCTATTTATAAAATGAAAAGAATGTAACTCTCAGGGGAAAAGAAAAGACCTGAAGACATCCTCATTTTCAGAGGCAGCATTTAAATGCAACATGGTGGCATGCCTGTGTGCACAAGGGCACACAGCTGCCATGTGCTCAAAAACATGGTCCCTCCAGGAACTGCTGGTCAGTGAGGGGAAGATGTGTAAATATGTGGATCACAAAACATGCCGACGGTTGATGTCATAGCTGGGGTGTGAGGGGATTGGCTATAGGACCACTGAGGCAGGGTCAGGGGATGCAGGTCATCATTGACTTGGAATCATTCTATCAGACTTTTACTGAGTTGGACAAATCATTGGATTTATCAGGAACCAATTTAGGAGAGAACTGACTATTTAATAAACCCAACAGTATGTCTTCTGGCATTCAATTTTTTAAGAGTTAAAACCACATTGGACAGATGAAAATTTTTCCATTCAATTTCCATGCTTTCATTGTGTTCAAACAAATATGGGAATGGTGTGTTAGTCAGTTTTTATTTTGCTGTGACAAACAGAAAAAAAATGAAAATAACAATACAGAGGAGGAAAAGTTTATTTTGGCTCACAGTTTCAGAGGTTTAGTCCGTGGTCGGCCAACTCCATATCTCTGGGCCCAAGATGAAGCAGAACATCATGACAGAAGGGCATTACAGAGAAAGTAGCTCAGAACACAAAGACTGGGAAGCAGAGAGGGTGTTCTACTCATCAAGGACAAAATACAAACCCCAAATGCACATCCCAAGTGATCCTCTACCTCCAGCCACCCCCTACCTGTTTATAGTTACCACCCAGTTAATCCCTATCAGTGGATCAATCCACTGATTAGATCTCAAAATTCATAATCTAATCTTTAACCTCTGAACATTCTTGCATTGTCTCACCCATGAACTTTTGGGGGACACCTCATATCTAAACCATAACAGATGGACTTTCCCAAAGAGGGGAGTCAGCCCTAGGGTGGTCTCTCTTGAATGTTCTGCTATTGCTTATCTCTGTTTCTCCCCCAACCAAGTGACTTCCCTTGGGATTTGTTCTGATATCATTAATAGTAGCTCCATGTCTTTTGACCTTTGAGAGACTTCACTGCTGAGTACTGTCATCCCAGGGCAAATCCACAACTCGCCAGTGAGAAAACAAGGCCAATATGTACATCTATGGACTAATGCAGTTGTGGAGACTCGAGTCCAAACCCTATATTCTCAAGGTACTATTAATCAAGGATTTCAAATGATTCCATTTCCAGCTACATCTTCCATTACCACCTCTGATACCTAGGCAACGACTTGGGTAGGCCAGATGGTTACTAGGTTTACCATCTCAACCTAGGCTTATCATTGGAAAGCTGGGACTAATGTTGACTTTTAAAACTTGATTTTTTTTTTTAGAAAAAGTTTAAACTTATTTAAAGGTTGCAAAGTAGACCTGAGAATTCTTGTTTAATCTTTACCCAGCTATTCCCCAAATAGAGATCTTAACATTAAGATGTTAAGTAACCATGATACCATTACCAAAACCTAGATGGTAAATTGATGTGATACAGGTTGAATTCTGTCACTCTCCCCTCTTTCGTCTAGTTGAGGACCCAATACAGAATCCCACCTTATGTTTGCTTGGTCTCAATATTCTTAAAGACTGCTAGTTATTTTGTAAAATGTCCACCAGTTTTTTATTTGCCAGATGTTTATGACTGAAATGAACATTAGCATTTTCGTTAAGACAACCCAGAACTGACATGTATCCTTCACAGTGCATCATATCCAGGGTCCATGATTCTATGTCTTATTGTTGGTGATGGTCTCATGGCCAAGGAGGTGCCTGCTGATTTCTCCATTGCAAATTTATCTTTCTTTGCATCTTATCTTCCTCTTGTATTTAATAACGTTCTTGGGGAAATTATTTTGACATTAGCAAATCCTTTCTTCTCTTTTACAAACTAACTTTAGCATTCATTGATGAATCTTTCCTAAAACAATTATTACTGTAGTATTCTTTTTTTTTTTTTTTCATAATACTTGGGATCAGATCCAGGGCCTCATGCATACTAGGCAAGTGCTCTACCACTGAACTTCTCCAGCCCTTTTTATTTTGAGACAGGGTCTTGCTAAGTTGCCCAGACTGGCCTTAAACTTGCTACCCTCCTGCCTCAGCCTCCCAATTGTTGTGATTTTCTAATGTTGATTTTCTATTTCTAGGCCTTACATTTATCATTTCCTTCTGTAAGAAAGAATCATCATTTGTCTCCCTTTTAGTTGTTGATGTCAGTATGAACTTGAGGCTATTTATTTTCTTCTCCAAGTTAAAATTCAATGCTACCATTGTTTATTCTGTATCTTGACTTGTGTCAGCTTTGGCCAGTGGGAGATTTTCCCATGTTTGCTCCTGTGTATGTATGTATGTATATTTTAGATACACTTTTTTATTGGTCAATTACAGTTATTATACATAATTGTAGAATTGTTACATATTTGTACATGCACACAATAGAACAATTTTAATTTGGTCACTTTGATTCCCTATACCTTCCCTTTCCCTCTTTCTTTCCTCAAGTCCCTTTACTCTAGTTTACCAGTCTCCCTTCTATTTTTATGAGATGAGCATAGCTGTATTCTTTCTGGAGCACTTCTTTACTTTCCAGTATCACAGGTTAATGCTTGTAATTTCCTGTGTCCTGACAGAGGAAGGAATCATTATTCTTTTAAAAAGAGTCCCAGTTCCTTTTGCTGGAGAACAATAGGACCCAATTGAATTATGTCGACATGCTAAACAGGGCTGACTGGTGTTAGTTTCATAGGGTTCCAGGGGCTTATAAACCAAATGCCTTAGTTTGACTAACATCCACTAGGAAAATGGCTCATCAAGCTGAATGGCACTTGATTGTCGAATAGGTATTGCACACTTAATATGCCCTAACAAACTCCATGGCTCTCTCTGGGCCTCATCTCTTTCAAACAGCTTCTTCTTAATTGGGCTTTTCCTCACCTGTCTTTCAGAAATGGCACTTCCTATGACAGTGCTCCCTACTCCCTCCCTGCTTCACTTTGTCACCACCCCAGATGTATGGATTTGTTTTCTTCTTTCCTTGTTTCTGGTCTTCCTCATTCTTACCTGTTTACTCATCACTGTGCAGCAATCTGTAGACATTGCTTGGTGCAGAGAAAGCGTGGGTGAATGGATGTAGGAATGGCGGACTTCCTAGATGCAGCAGTGGCTCCTGATTCCCTCTAGTGAGAGCAGCATGGCAGGCACTGGCCACAGAGAATGACTTCCTGCCTGCTGGCACTTGGCCTCCTTCATGGTGATGCCCAGTTACTTCCTTTTCCCTGCCTTTTTCCTTGAAGACTGCAGACACACCAGAGTGGGGTGAGTCCCTTTGCTTCACACCTGTTCCATACTGTTTGTATTTCTCACAAGAACTTACATGTCAGCATTAGTGGTTGAACTGTGTCCCCTAAAAAGATACGTCAAAGTCATAGTCCCTAGGCAATCAGAATGTGAGTGTTCTTGGAGATGGGGTCTTTACAATAGTAATGATGTTGAAATGGGGTCATTAAGGAGGAACTCAATAAAACACAGCTGGTGTCCTTAAGAGATGTACAGAGGGAAACATCTGTGGAAATCTATTATGTTATGTGCACGTACCTCCCTGGGCACTGGGAAGCATGGAGGAGCAGCTCACATGTCCCACTCAAGGAAAATTCGTCCTGGAAAGAGATTCTTTTAAGTGAAAAATGGAGATCAAACAGGCATTAAGCCAAGTACTAACACAGGCTACAGGAGAGCAGAAGATGGAGAGAGGAAGCACAGGTGGGACAGGAGAAGTTCTCAGAGGGAACCAAAAGGAAGAGTCCAAGTGTTAGAAATGGGTTGGAGGGAGACCACTGTATGCTTGGGACGTGCCCTGAAGGGCAAGGTCAAAACTGACAGTTAATCCATAAGGCAGTGAGTTGCAGGTGTGGAATGAAAAAAGGGGGAGGCAGGAACAGACATTGCAGCCATCTGTATATTCTTGTGTGTGTGTGTGTGTGTGTGTGTGTGTGTGTGTGTGTGAGAGAGAGAGAGAGAGAGAGAGAGAGAGAGAGAGAGAGAGAAAGATATTTCTGTTATCAGAAATCCCTTCTAATAGAATGATCCTGACAGGTACCATGTTTTATAGCCATCATTCTCTTTGGCCAGATAATCCTGAACAAATTATTTTGAAGGGACAATTTAACTGGCACATCATTGGGGATCCGAGAGTGAGGCTGAGTGGGTTTCAGACTGTGCATTAGCATTTCTTTTGTGATGATGCTAGAAGCTGCCTTGAGTGGTGGGGGCTGCCGGGAAGCATTTAAATGTGCAAGGTCATTGAACTGGTGTTCAAGAGGGAGATTCAAGTGTGTGGAAGCCAGGGACTTCAATGCTGCCTCAGTTGGCACATGCATAGAAGTTGGAGAATGTTTGAGGGAAAGGAAAATTAGTTCATAAATTAAAGCTGTGGGCTCCCTCTGAAGTTCCAGGACCAGGAGAGGAGGGCAGAGAGGTAGGAAGGAGTCCACTGGTGTTGTTCGAACACCATTAAAAAAGTCACTTTGTGTTCAACTCAAATCAGCAGCAGCTACAGATCTGTTCTGCATTCCAGCCCCAATCCTCCTTCAGAAAAGCCAAAGGAGGATGAGTGCATTCAGATATTTCCTCAGGAGAGTCATGGGAGTGGGTGGCTAAGGTGTTTCACAAGGCAGTGATGAAAGCAACACCCCCTGCATGCAGGTGGAACAGGAGCACAGGGAGGACTGTATAGATCCTACCATGTCCCCCTAGCCTAGGAGAGAGATCCAAGTTCAAAATGCAAAGTCTAGTTTCTACTGAACACATCTCTTTCACATCCTAATAAAGTTGTCAAACCACAAGCTGAACCATCATAAATCAAAATCCTAACTCAGAGATCATGTGTACGGATAATAGAATATCATTTCTACTTACAGCCTAAGAAAGGAAGAATATTCTGACACACGGACGAACTGGAAGGACATTGTACATTGTGAAACAGTAGTCACAGAAGATCATCAAATGATTCCACCTAAATGAGGCGCCTGAAGGACTCACATCCAGAGAGACCGGAAGTAGGATGTGGTTACCCTGGGTCAGGGCAGGAAGGAATGGGGAGATGGCATTTAATGGGAATACAGTTTTGTTTGGGAAGGACAGAAAGTTCTAGAGATGAATGGTGGTAACAGTTGCACAACAATGTAAATGTACTTCATGACACTGAACCATACCCTTAAAAATGGTCCAAGTGGTGAATGTTATGTTGTGTATATTTCTCTGTCTCTCTCTCTCTCTCTCACACACACACAAGAATATACAATGAAGGACAAATCTGTACTAACCAGCGGCATACTCTTCAAGTGAACTGGAAGCCCAGGATGATGATCAGTGACTCGGGCCAGCAGGACAAGGATGAGGCTCCTCTTAGGTCCCTCCTGGCTATTCGTGCTGGCTTGTTGGTCCAGACAGCAATGGGGTCCCATCCACACCAGGGATAAGGAGGTCCAAGACCTTCTGTTCCACCTTCTATTGTCACATTCTACCACCTATTGTCTCACCTTCCAAGTTCTCACTTGCTAGTTCACGAATGGCAGGGTAGCTGCCATCACTCTATGGATCCGGGTGCTGTCTTTGTTTTTTTTTTTTTTTTGGTCTTCATCATGGGTCCTTGTGATCGGTTAGCCTTCATGGGGGTGGGTATGTGTATTAATGGATCACAGGAGTCTACTTCCAAGACTGAAATGTCTCCAATCACTTTCTTGTGCCTCTCGCCCAAAATTGTTTCTAACAGGCTTGAAGGTAATGTCATTTTTATTTTTTAAATTATTTTGTGGTATTGGGATTGAACCCAAAGACTCTCTACCATTAAGCTACATCCCCAGTTCCCACCCACCCCCGCCCTTTGAAAAACTTTTAAGAAGGATGTCGATGGCTGCCAAGGCTGGCCTGGAACTTGAGATCCTTCACCTCAGCCTCCTGAGTCACTGAGATTACAGGCATGCCCACAGTACTCAGCAGTAAGGCCATCTATTTGAAAGGCAATGGCAGCAGAGTGAAGTGACACATGCCTGTAATCCCAACATCTTGGAGACTGAGGTGGAGGATTGCAAGGTCAAGGCCAGCCCTGGCAATTAATGAGACTCCCCAACTCAAAAAATCAAAGGGGGCTGGGGGCAAAGTTCAGTGGTAGAGTGCCCCTGGGTACAATCCCCCATATTGCAATAAGTAATATGAAAAGGCAATGATGAGTGGCATCTATATGTCAAAGCCCACCAACACCACATCAGGAAACATACTGTTCAACTCATGGGAAACAATCTCCTTCTGGTTTGGGTCTTGAATCATAGGCCTGATTGAAACATGTCCACATGGGTAAGACATGAATACATGGAAGGAGAGCCCTAATTGGTGAGAAATAGACTTCTAAGATTGGAGATGGCTTCAAGTGAAGTTTCTGTAGGAAACACAGCTGTGAAGTAGGCAAAGTACATCAGCAAGGCAGGACTCGGGACTGAATGTTAAACAGAAGTCAAAATTCAATGAGAATGCTTTGTTACAGTATTTCTACGATAAGGAATTTATCCCAAGCAAATGATCAGAACTATGTATAAAGATATGACACAAATTATAACTAGGACAAAAAGGGAAAAAAATCCTTTTAGATACACTTAGAATATAAGTCCAATAAGCCATATTATGCCCTTAAAATAGGCAAGTACACAGTCACTATACTGAACTATCAAGAAAATCACTCCAACTGTTGCTATGTAAAAAAGCAGATTGCAAAAACATGTGGCCAGCCTATGTCTGATTTCTTAAAAAGTAAAAAGCAAAAGGGAGAAATGTGGGGGGAAGCATGAGAAGAAGGGAAGATTGTGTGGATATGTTACCTCTCGCAGCAGGATGGTTAATTTAAGGATGCTGAGATTGGGGGTTATCTTGGATTTTCTGAGTGGGCTCCCTGACACCATAAGCATTGTTGTAAGAGGGAAGCAGGAGGGTCTCCTGGTGGAAGAGATGAGACAATGGAAACAGTTGGAGAAAATTAAGATGCTAAGCGGCAAACTTGGTAAGTGTAGGAAGAAGCCATGAGAAAGGAATGGAGTAGTCTCTGGAAGCTGGAAACAAATTGTTTCAGAGTCTCAAAGGACAGCCCTGCCAACACCTTGACTTTAGCTCAGTAAGGCTGATGTCAGACTTGACAGACGTCTGATCTTGAGAATGGTAATAAATTAATGTTCTAAAACACTAAGTTTATAGCAATTTGTTACAGCAGTCACAAGAAACGAATTCAGTGCCAGTTTCTGGCTGAGGTGGTAAGCAACTCTGCCTGCTCTTTGTTGTCCTACAATGTTTATTTCTCTGTAACAACTATTGAGAAACAACTCGAGACTCATGAATTCACCTCCAGGGTCTAAACCACTATCTGTGATTTCAGGAAGCCACTAATGGGCTGGGGGTGGTGACTTGGAAAGTATCCCCTATAGAAAATGGGGTACTACTCAAATCACAGCTTGGACAGCACTTCTCTGACATCAACACACTAATGTTAAAGCAGGACATGTCCAATCAGAGAGGAAACAGGGGCTCAAAGATGCTAGGACACCTGCTCATGTCGATGCAACTAAGTAGTGACACAGGTGGCTTTGCTCCAGAGAAACTGTCTTTGTGGCTTTGGATGCTTTGGTGCCACTCCATTGGATGTGCTTTGGTTACTGGAAAGTCAGCAGGTGTGACATGACCAAAGCCATAACAAGCACCTTCATGACTGGACTTGTTCTGTTATGTACCCGCCAAGGCCATGCCCAGGCCTGATTGCTGGTACCAGGAGGAAGAGGAGAGGTCTGTGGGGTACAGCCCAGCTTGGATCAGTCACTGATCTACAAACATGTGAGCTAAGTCAATACTGTGCACTCTACACCGTTGAGATTTCATAGTTACTTGTTACACACCAGTACTGATGCAAGAGCTAATTGATACAACCTGTGTTTCAGACTTTTTCTGACTACAACTGATTAGCCTTAACCAGTCAGGCAAGATACAAGCATACAGTCAATACTAAAGTTTACTCAAATGGCTTAAGAATCTGATACATGGTGAAGATATAAGAGTGTGTGTTTTTTTTCTTTTGATGGTGGGGATTGATCTTGACATGACTCCCATGTGCTGTACAAATGAGCTACACCCCAATATTCTGATGTTTTTAAAAAATCTGCAACATAGGTAAATCAAAGACATGCTCCATTCACTCAAAGAGACATTATTTATTTAGTTAAAATCAAGCAAGATGATCTGTTGATAGAAAGTGTCAAGCATGAAATCTGCACACATTTGCCACTGTGGACTGCTGGACACAAGCCACAGACAATACCTCTGACCAAAAGAAAGCTTGCTACACAGAGCGTCCCACAGCTGTGCTATGACAGAGGGTGAGGATCAGCCACCACCTGCGAATGCCCAGGGCCAATCAATAGCACCAGATTGTTTTTATATGTAAGAACATCACTATATACAAGATATGTACACCGCTCACTGGAATCTTTGGGTCCCCGCTAACCAGATACTTAAGAGGCAAACAGGGTTACAAGATGAGAAGGTTGTGATTATGTGTGCTTTACCAAAAGGATACTAGAGCACTATGTATTGCTGTGTAGAAGAAAGTCCTAAAAAAGACACAAAAAGGGCTGGGTGCAGACACACACATTTGATTCTTCACATTTTACACACGTATCATTAAAATGATCACAATACTGTATGTGAGGGGAAAGGATCACAGGTAAAAAGCTTTGTCTAAATTAAAAATACAACATTCTAAAATTACTTGAGGGGGTCTATCGACAGTCAGCTTCGGCTTGTCTGCCTTGACTGACATCCACAGCAAGGGGCCACCAGGTGGGAAGGGGCAAGATGCCACAGAACAATGGCAGGGCAGGGACGTTTCAAGTTAGAAGTAGCTGAGTTCAACAGGAACAAACCCTTCTGAAGAGGCCTTCAGCCTTTTGGCATGTGTAGGATGCCACAAAGGCAAGGTTTATTGCCTGCATCATGGAAGCTTGCCAGTTTGGACTCTCACAGTGCCTCTGGAGCCCAGCTCAGCAATTCTGGCTCAGGAAGTGTGGATTCACGTTCTTTAAGACATGCGCGCATGTGTGTGCATGAGCAGATATGTGTGGGTGTGTGAATACGTATTTTGGGAAGGTTATGGTCACTGATAACAGAGGAATTCTCCGCACCTGCTAGAAATTTCTTTTAAGGGATTAAGGGGAAATTAAGACTCAAAGGATCCTTTGATAAAATAAATGCTCTAATATGCCCTAAACATCAAGTCATCCAAGGGACTTGCTTACCATTAACCATGCATCTAGTCCAATGAAGATGTTCTGAGGAAACACACCAGATCTACAATTACTACATAAAATAAGTAATAACCAAACCACCAGCGACTGAGAATCTTTTCAATGTGCTTATTTGCCATGCATATATCCTCTTTGGTGAAGTGCCTGCCCAAGTCTTTCGCCCACTTTTTAAATTGGGCCGTTTTTTCCCCCCCTACCATTGGGTTTGGGGAGTTCTTTGTACATTCTGGATACAAATCCTTTGTCAGAGACATGGTTTGCAAGTGTTTTCTCCCAGTCTATGACTTGTCAATTGGGAATCGAGGCATGAGTATTGTTTTAATGAGTAAGACTCTCTTTACAACCAAGACATAGGGCACAGAATCTTTAAACACTATGGCAGAAAAAGATCAAGTGTGGGAATAGACAGTCCATAGAACCTCTGAAAAACCAGAGGAAGAAGTCTTCCAGTACAAGGAATGCAGCCCTCAGGCAACAACAGACTTGGAGGACAAAAGAGAAAACAAGCCAATTATCATTAATGATCATATGCACACAAAGTTAATGTTCTGGGTGGAAAAGTCATTTAAAAATATTCCATAGGTTTTGGGAAACTAACAAGAACATTATTACTGGACATACTTTTAACCACGTAATTTTACTTGGCTGGAAAACATTATACTGATGTCAGTGAGAACTACAGGTATTTGTTCTGTGTGTGGGTGTGTTTTAAAGCATGCATGCGATTTAAGTGGCAATTTTAATATTCGAATGAATGCACCCAATATGTAGGTTGTTCATTTCACAGCTGGTTTTTAACCATTAGGAAACCTTCCACCTTTCCCATACATTAATTAATTATCAGCATCATCATCATGAGTTTTGCTGGGTCAGGTAACATCATCAGATGATAGAGACAACAGATGACCACACTGTTGGATGAGCAAGGACAAAACACAGCAGCCCGTGTCCGGGTGAGTCACAAGAAAAGTGCGCCAGGATCTCCCCTCTCAGGCACCCCCAGGACATGCTTGGTGACTTCCCGGAGCTGGTGTGGCATCCGAGGACAGGAGGAACGGCAGGCCCACTACTGAAAATGACCACGTGCATGTACCGCAGGCCCAGCCATGGGGCCTCGCAGCCAGCAGAGGCCAGCTTCATGTGGAGTCATGCATGATACAAACTCTGCTCAGCATTCCAAAGCAAAATCAAAAAATTAAATAAACATCCCACACAAACACGGACATTATTGCTTTTCTACTAGCCACTGTGCTATACGGAGGAATCTCGCTCCGGGACATAAATACAGGCTGGGGTTTCCACTTGCATCCTTGGGAACGGAGCTTGAACGGAGCTTTGTGTCTGACCTCTGCTGGGGACAGGTCTCTTATTTGCCTCTTTCGGGCTGCAGGCTGTCAAACAGGCACTTCAGCTGCTCTTCCCCGAGGTGTATTTTGTCTTCCAGCTCCCGCTGCTCAATGATGAGGGCCGACTTCATCTTCACAAAGTGCGCATAGTCTGCCAGGCTGTCCTCGCTGAGGTAGGCAGCCAGGATGTCAAATACGATGCGCTCGCGGCGGTCCAGGTTCTCTTTGAGTTCCTTGGCATCCTCATGCTGCTGGATGAGGACCCTCTGCTTCTCGAGCAGCGACTGCTGTTGAGGGACAGGGAGAGAAAGAAGTCTGTTGAGGGCCACGACTAAGGCAGGGGTTCCAGCTAACCCCTTGAAAACCAGGCAGCTTTGGGGGGGCTGGTCCCACAGCTGTCCATCAGGTTATCCAATGGAATCCACACAGAAATGTTCGGGAAATGGGCAGCATGAGCCCTGAGGTTGTGGCAGGCTCTTGCCTCAGTCCTCTGGGGAGCGGCTTAGGGGTCCCTGTGGGTCTCCTGCCACTGTCTGCCTCATTCTTCCTGTCTGCCTTGAATAGTCAACAGAAATCATGACGAGCAAAAGGGTAATCAGGTGACCAGAAACTCAGACTTCTGAGATGTTCATAAGGGGCAAACAAGTTGGGGATTTGGTGTCAAAGCCGTCTCCTGACAACACTGTGGGCAATTTGGGGAAAGGGAAATGGCCTAAAGAAATTCCAGAGTGGGATTTCTAAACCTTGTGCCAGAGAGACCCTGTGAGTGTACTGCCAGACAAGGACAAACTAAGGAGCAGAGTAGGATAGAAGGGAGGACTAAAAGAGGCCTTGGGATCAGTTCCCCTCACTTCCTACAAGGGCCCTCTTTTGGGAACCAGGAGACCCTGTTCCCAATACATGACACAATCACTCTCTCTGCTCACAGAACACAGCTAGCTTCCCTACCCACTCCAAATTGAAGGAAAACTCAGAAAGGGTGACACGAACGTTTTCTCTGTCTTCATATTCAGGCTGGCAGACGCCAACGTTCACTTACAAGGAGCAAGTTTCTTCCTTTCTTTTCTGGTGCTGGGGATGGACTTTGGGCCAAGCTCATGCAAGCCAAGCACAGGCTGTACCACTGAGTGGCACCCCCGGCCAGAGTTCCTGACTTTTACCTAAGCACCAGCGTATCTGTTCTGTTGCTTTGCGCTGTTGCAGTGGGTGCTGAACAGCGGCCAAAGGAAAGAACACAAGGACACGGTGGCACTTTGCAAGGTGCCAAACACAAAAAAGTCAGTGAAGAGGAATTATCACAATAAACAGTGTCCCAAACCAGGAACTGCCCTCATCATGCTACTCCTGAGGAATGCCCACAGCAACAAGCACTCACAGTGTCCTGCCAGATTCAGTGGAACACCCAAGTCCTCGGGTGTGCGGAAGAAGGAGACCGTATATTTTCATGGAAAGAGACCAGGTCAGGCCAATTCATTCCAATCAAAAGGTAAACAGATGCTAACTGGTTCAAGGATTGCAGTTCAGGTTGTAAAAAATCAGCAGGCCTCATCAGTGCCTGGAAGCTACTGAGATGGATAGGGTGGTGGGCATTTTATTAATCATAAGGGTGATTATTTTGAAGGCCAACTGTGTGCAAACAATGAAATTAGATGCTTTTCTGATATTCATCCTATGAGGTAAAGCCAACAAGGTAGATATTATTCCCCTTATTTTGCATATAATATAATTAAAAGACCCAGTGAGAAATGTCCCCAGAGCAGCACACTTCAGGACTGGGAGAAATGTTAGACAAGCCCTTTACTTCTTTCTAGACCTCTGGACACACTGGTGCTAAATCACAGCAGCAGCAATCATAAAACACCATCAACAGCTGAGTCAGGAGGAGAAAAATCTCCGCCCATGGACATGGGTTCCAAGGAGAGATTATTGTGAGTAATGATTAGAGGGAATAAATAAAAAGATGTCAAAGAGAGACAATGTTCTTTGGGAGGGCTCCCAGCAGCTCTGCAGCCCAGTGACAATGGCTCAATTCTTTGCACTCCTACCCCAATTCCCTTCATCTAACATTCTCTTTCCCTACATTAAAAGGAAAGAGAGGTGGGTGAGCACTGGACATTTCAATAGCATCTTGCACTGGGAGGTGGACAGGCCACATATAAACAGTGCTAGGCTTCAAAGAGCTGACTTTCCCAACACCCCAAGGACAGCCTTCCCACAAGACTGCCCTGTTCCCATTTCCCAACTGGATGTGTCTATAGATACCCGGTCACCAGGAGATGGACTGTCATCCAAATTATTGAGGGCATTTTCCACCCGGGCCAGGCGGCCTGACAGCGAGAGCAGAAGGTTCACCACTTTGTCCAGGTCCCCGACGAACATCCGGAACTTGTCAAATTCATTGGGTTTACACACATCTTTCGCGATGGCCTCCACCTCGTCACCAAGTGCGTTGTTGGCCTGGATATCCTCCAGCAGGCTCTCCCGGGCTTCCCGGAGCACTTGCAGTTTGCGACTGATGCTGTCGATGAGTTCCTGCTATTGGGGCAAGGGTGGTATGGACATACTCATTAGCACTGCCCCAAGCCAGGCGCCCCTAGTTACTTTGACAGCAGCACATGCCATCTGGGTGGAATTCAGAACTGAGTGAAAATCAATTTTCACATTACCAAACAATGGAGGAATTTTATAAGATTAGAGGAAGGAGGAGGACTCCTGGCTAAATTATTGATATTTGATAAATACAGTGAATACATAAAATTACACAGATAAATAAATGAAAAATAAAGCTTATTCTCATTCTGTTAATGTCCTATCGGACAATACTGGAGTTGTCCCAGTTATTCACAGTAGAAGCCATTCCAACCTGTATCTTTGCAAGAATTCACATAGTCCATGTGATACTTTATGCTTTGTCCTTTGGAATTTTCTAAATTAAAGATTTACACACAAATTATTGAGTTTCATGTCTAGTACTAAAACCTAGGATTCAAAGTGCCCTCTACATATAATTAGCAATTAAAAATTAAGACAAAGGGATGTCAGCGACTGTAAAGGGTTGTCTTTTAATATAACATATTGACTTTGACTTGAAATGGAAACAAATGACTATTTTTTTTTTAATTATGGCAAAACATACATAAGACTTGCTATTTTTATTCCTGCCCCCTCCCTTTTCTTTTTAGTGCTGGAATATAACCCATGGCTTCACGAGGTGCCCCAGCCCTCATCTTAAGCAGTTTTAAAGTGTACATTAAGGATATTCACACTGCTGTGTAACCGTCACCAGTACCCACCTCCACAGCCCCTCCACCTTCCCCAGTAGAAACTATGTAAGTAGTAAACACTAACTCTAGATCCCAGCTCCCACAACAACATCGAGCGTTTTTTTAAAAGATCACAAAATGTGAAAGGTAGAGCAGGGATTGTATCCTCTAGGTTCAATCTGCCTTCTGTTGATCAGCATGTCTGGCTCTGCCACAGATTAAATGGTAAGCTGTTTTACAGCCAGCCAGTCTCACTGCTGATTAATCTGCACAATTCTCCTAAGAAGGACCACATGGAGTTTATAAATTTCTTTGGCTTTTCTAGGTCAGGATGTCAAGACATTTTCTCCTTACAATTAACAAAAACAACCCACCTCCGCAAACCAAACAGATATGAGTCTAGATTCATTTCTCCCTTTTTGCTCCCTCCCATACTGGGGATTAAACCTGGGGCCTCATGCATGCTAAACTCTTCTACACCCCAGCCCTTCTTTTATGTTGTGCTCACGTGTACATATGCATACACATTCTCCTGTGTGTCTGTTCACCAGACTATCTGCAGAGATTGTTTAAACCATATTCATTATGCCAAGTGAAATATGCCAGACCCCCAAAAATCTGATACGCAGAAGCTGGACCAAAATAAGGAAAAAAGAAAGTTGTGGGTGAGATGGAAGGCCGTGGTGGTTTCCATGAAAATAGGAGAGAGATCAGTGGATTAGAGAAAGGGGATTGTAGGGTGGGGGAGAGGAGGAATGCGAAGAGGGAAGAAGTGTGGAATGAATCTGAACAACCTTTCCTATGTATATTTACAAATATACCACAGTGAATTTCATCTTCAAGTATATTTATGATGCATTAATTAAAAAATATATATAAATATAAGAAAGATCACTAAGAGTAGAGAAAAGGAAATGGGGAGAATGAAGGGGAGGGAAAGGGAAAATACCAGTGACTGAATTGGAGGAAATTGTATTCCATGCTTGTATAATTATGCCAAGATGAACCCTAACATTATGTATAACTAAAATGAACTAATAAATTATTTAAAATGCACCTTCAAATCCCATAGCTGAGAAAATGCCATATTTTAGATACTGATCATTTGAGAGAAAAGCACAAAACAGAAAGTATAGAGAACTTTCCAGATTCTTACCTGATGCCAGTACTGACTTAAGTAACTAATTTCAGTCAACGGAGATACCTCAGACAGAAGAGGACCCCTAGCCAGTGTTATATGTTTGTTTTGACGCAAGGGTGTGGCATGCTACGCAATATTCTACCATTGAGCTACCTACCCCCAGCCCCTTAATAATTATTCAGTGCTATCAACTGAAGAATGAATGTGATGAAGATCTCACACCAGTGCATGAAAACTGTCCTTCAAAACCCACCTCGACTGAACTGCCCTGAAACTGGGCACTCTGAAGAGTCTAAATTCCTTCTTTGATGTCTTATACAAATTTTTATTTAAAAATATATTCCTTTTGTTAAAGGGCCATTAAAAGGTACAGATACTGGCTTCCAAGGATTCTGAGACAAGACCTGACTCAGGGTTGCACATAAATATAAATGGCTCTCAACATCAGGCAGGGTGCTGAGGTTTCACCACTGTGGAATGTGCTGCCCAACAAGCCTACCCATTTCTTTTCTGTAGCACGTGGCATTCCAGAAGGCCAGGATAAGACTATGGGGTAGCCAAGCACATGCTGCCTCTACCTCTCCACTGAGATGGGCCAAAGCTTGGGGGTTGGCTCCCAGGACTCCTCTCTTTCTCCAACTGGCTTAGCCCCAGACACCCTTCTTTGGTTTCATTCCATGGACAAAGCAAGGCCTTTTCTTTCTGGGCTTTTCATTCACTTCCTTGTTTAAAAAGGAAGTTGTAAACCTCAGAGACCTGAAATTTAAACCGCTTCCTGAAGAATGCCTATAAGGTAGGCAGAGTCCACCTAAGCTACCCCAGATGTAGAAACTTACTTAGCCCACCTAGCATGATGCTTCCTTATAGGCCACCAGAATCTCTCATACATTGTATCCCTGCTTAAGAGCCCCCACTCCCTCACACTTTCATATGTTGACAGCATTTGAAGGCCTGGTATGGGAAGGTAATTAGGGTTGGGGTCATGAGAGTGGGACTCCTGTGATGGCATAAGTGGCTTTTTAAGAGGAAGGGAGATCTGAGCTAGTGGCCTACACTCTTACCATACAATGCTCTCCACCATGTTACAATGCAGCAAGAAGGCCTTTGTCAGGTGCCAGCACCATGCTCTTGAACTTCCAGCCTCCAGAACCTTGAGCTAAAATCTCTATTCTTCATAAATTTTAGTTGGTGACATACTGTTATAGCAATGGAAAATGGATCTCTCCCTCTCTCTCTCTCTCTCTCTCACACACACACACACACACACACACACACACACACACACTCACATATAAAAGGAGGCTGGCAGTGTGGCTTAGTGGTAAAGCACTTGCTTAGCATGTTTGAAGCCCTGGGTTCTATCCCCAGCACTGCAAACATAGAGGACAACGTGCAATTGGGGTTTTGCTATTTTCCCTTATTAAGCAGCTATAGAGTAGGTAGCCAATCAAATCCTGATGTACACTATGCTAACTGGTAGACATACCTCTACTGGTGTATGCTCTGTGAACAAGCATGACATCATGAATGTGTGAGTACTGGACACGGGGGGAAAAAGAGTGTAGCAGGAGCCTGTCAAATCAAGGAAAAAAAATAGGACTGCAGAATTGCTGACAGCACAGAGTGCTGTGATTTATATAGCATGTACAATGGCCAAACATATGTTTATTCAACTGAAAATCTAAGTTGGCTTCGACCTCACAGTAACTCACTCAGTCCCAAAGCAGTCATTTCTGGTGAAGAAGGATCCCAACTCAGAGCAGAGGGACAGAGTGGCACCCAGATGGAGGTGGGTGGCATCCAGGCATCCACTTACAAAATCCATTACATCCTGTCTAAGACCCTGAACCCAGGGTCTTAGACAGCCTAATATAGGTAGTCCTCTATATTAGGCTAGAGCTAAATTGAAATGGTTCAGACTGTATGGTTTTACTTGTATGTCCTGCAGTTTTTATGGTGATGGGGATTAAATATAGTAACATTCTACCAATGAGTAATGTCCCCAGGCCTTTTAATTTTTTGGAAACAGGGTTTTACTAAATTGTCCAGGTTTATCTGTGAACTTGTGATCCCCTGCCTCAGCCTCCTGAGTAGCTAGGATTACAGCATGCACCCAAGCCTGGCTGACTTTTCTTGTTTTATGAGAAACAACTGAAAAAGTTTTCGGTTCTTTTTTTTTTTTTTTTTTTTTTTTAAAAAGAGGAGATTTTGTGATCAGAATAAAGCAATGTTACCCTGAGCCAGAGTAACATCTCTAAAAGCCCCAAGTCCAAAACTCTCACTTTCCATTTCCCTATTTAATTCCTCGAACCAAAAAATTATTGTTTCCTAAAGTGAAAATAGTGCCCTTCATAATATATCTATCATGATTAAAACCAGTCAGTAATTTTTTAAAAATTAATTTTTAGTTGTAGTTGGACACAATACCTTTATTTTACTCATTTATTTTATGTGGTGCTGAGGATGGAACCCAGGGCCTCACACGTGCTAGGTGAGCACTCTACCACTGAGCTATATCACCAGCCCAGTAATATTTTTTAAATCACTAACGACATAGATTCTGAACATAATTGTTTACAAAGGTCTTGTTTTAAAAAACAAATCAGTATTTTTTTATACAAATTCCTTCCATTATGCTGGGTCCTCAGCTTGCATTAAAAGTACCGATCCCCTCCTACCCCAATACTGGTTACCTCCTTTTCTTACCCCAGTACTGATAATTATAGCAAACTCAAGGCCCTTAAAATAAACACCACATGCTGCCCTCTGAGCCTAGTTTTATTTGACAATGCCATAGTCTCTTTATGCTAAATATAACAGGCAATTACTCTAATGTCACATGTCTGGCTAGTGATACATGTGAAGGTTTAAAGCTGACATTTTAGCAGTGACATTGGCATTGATACAACTCTGTCCCTACAGTGACTGTCATGATTGTCCACAAATCGAGTACTATTTGTACCTCATCTCCAAGCTGACCCCTTGTCCACATAGCTCCAGCCCCTGGCCTCTTCTGCTTCTCCAAAAACTTGTTCCCAGGCTTGCCTGCTGTAGGACCTCTGCACCCACCAAATCTCCTTCTGCCTCTATTAGACATCCCAGAGTTTGCCCCTGATGTCAGTCTGGTTCTCTCATTACAGTAACCCCCTCATTACAACCTCCTCTAGGTCACACTCATGTGTCTCTATGCCTTGACATAGTGAGTCAAGGATGTACAAACTTTCTGTCAGGGAACAGAAAATATTATTTTAGACTTTGCAGGCTATTAGATTACTGTTGTAATCAGTCAATTTTGCCATCCTATGAAAGCCACCATCGACCCTCTGTAAATGAATGGATGTGGCTGTGTGAATAAAACTTTATTTACATAAGCAGGTGGTGGGCCAGGTTTACTATACCTGTATCATATATTTATCTTTGTGGTGGCTGTTCATCTCTCCCATGAGATGAGCAGAAGTATTTTGTCTACTCAACTCTCAAGGGCCTGGGTGAATTCTTAGGAGTTGAACACCTGATGGCTTTTGGCTGACAAGGTACTTTTTGATCCATTGTTTGTTTGATTTATGATCAAACATTGAGTTACAGATATTTGAAATTGATATTCAAGGAAGACAGGTGACTCACTGATGGTCAGACAATTAGGTCCCCTGGATTTTAATTGTGGTAGAAAGGAACTATCTATTTAACTTAAAATTAATTTATCCACTTTACCTAATTTGACATTGACTCTTATTAGAAAAAGATGGCAGAAAGACTCTTACAGAAAGATGAGAACAAAGAATTCATCATAAAGGGCTTTCTAAAGTTGTCCCACATTTCCTTGTCCTGCATGAAAGCTAAACACAAATACCCTCAGAAATGTGGTGTAGAGTTTCTGCTAGGGTAGAAAAGTGTGGTCCCAACACCTCCTGCCTGCCTGTTTCCCTCAGCACATTTCGTTTTTTGTGAGACAGGCTGGCCTTGAATTCCTGGGCTCAAGCCATCCTCCTATCTCAGCCTCCAGGGCAAACTGGGCTCCAGATGCCTGCCACCACACCCAGCTTAAAGTATAATTATATTTTGGAATTCCTCTTTCCTACCTTCTTCACAGACAGGTCATGGTCCAAGTCACTCCCCGAGTACTCCTCAGGCTCCTGCTGCTCCTGCAGGTCCTTCATCTTGATCAGTAGCTCCGCCTTGGGGGCTGATGTGCTGTAATAGGTGGAATTGGTGGCCAGAGACACAGAGGCAGGCACACTTGGCTCTTCCTTCCTGGGTAAGGAGGTCAGAACTTCAATTAACTGCAACCAGATGTACAGACATGTCCCTGGGTTGTGACAAATAAAAGTTGGTGCTACCAGAAAGACACCAGCCAGGGAGATGAGGTAGCCAAAGAGGAGGAAAAAAGGTAGTCATGAGGTTAAAATGAAAACAAAACTCCTCACCAAATAGATACTTAGTCTACGGATCACAGTTTTTGTTTTTTTCCCTTTTTTTGTGTGTGTGTGTGGTGTGAGATATATATATAGATATATATATATATATATATATATATATATATATATATGAGAGAGAGAGAGAGAACACACGTGCATGCGTGTGTACTTATGCACATGCTTCCTGGTGCCAGGAACTAAACCCAGGATCTTATACATGCTAGCTTTTACCATGGAGCTATACCCTAAGCCCCTAGTAAACTGAAATGCTTTAAAAAAAAAAAAAAAACTCTAAAGAATGAAAGAGCTGTTCAATATCCATCTCATCCTCAGCCAAGAAGCAAGATTTGTGATGTGCTTCAGAAAGATAGAAAGTCGAACAGACAGGCAGCATACAGGTTAAACAGAAAAAATAGTTGATAGGTCAATAGAAGACAGGAATAAAGGGAGAGAGAGAGACAGAAGACAAACAGATGGACAGATGGCCTCTCATACTAAGGCAGGGTTTCTCAGCCTCAGCACTAAGGGCATGTGGGTTGACAGCAGCATGCCTGGTCTCTTCTCACTAGAGTACAGGAGCACTCCCCTCTCCAGCATGATAGCCAAACATGTCTCCAGAAATTGCCAAGTGCCCTCTGGGGCACACAATGGCCTCTACTGAGAATCTCTCTTAGGGGAAAGGAGACCTGTGCTCATTGTCATATCATGCCAGCCTCAAGCCAAGGAGCTCAGCTGCTGCAGCTTGTATTATCATGCCTAAGCCAGGCCCCAAAGTCACCATGCCCAGGGAGAGTGCTTTAAACTTCTGCCTTTTCTACTGGGATGCTCTCAAAAGTGCTAAGCAATGGAAACCATTATGAAAATCTGTGCCCCAAAGACTGGAATCACAGCAGATGTGCCCCTCCTCCCTTTTTAAGCCAAAGCAGCTCTGGGCAGAATCATGCACCCGCTGGAAAGTGACATCCACTCACTTCTCCTCCGTGGTTCTGGGAGAGGGGATCTTGGGGAGCAGCTTCCTCCGCTGCTGTGCTTCCTCTAGGAGATGTTCATCTTTGGGGAATATTCCCTCCATTAGGTCCATGGTGGTTTTGATTTTCACGCTGGGATCCAGGATATCAGCCAGGGATTTATCCTTTCCCACAATCTCCCTGGCCAGCTCCTCCGACTTCAGGTCTTCAATGGTCTTCTCTTTAGTCTTCATGTAGCTGAGCCCAGGAGGGGAGGCACAGACATTCTTTGCAGGTGGTATGGGGGTGCTGGAGGGCTGGGGCTCCAGAGAAGGGGCCTTGTGTGGGGCCTCAGTCTCAGCACCATGGCGGGTATACACGCAGAAGCGGGAGTAGCACTGTTCGGATGTGCTCAGAGTCTTGATCTGATCTCTCTCCAGACCACTGGGCAGCACAGGCAGCTCAGCTGGGCGCGCCAGGCTCTGGCGGCTCTCCTTCTCAGGCTGGCTCTCTGAGTGCACGATCTTGATGGGCACCATCTTCACGGTGGTGTTGTTGTCCATCACCCGCTCGATTCTGGAAAGAGAAGAGTTGTCCTCTGAAATCCTTGCAATAGATGGACTCCAACCCAGGACTCAGACTGGTGGGCCCCTTCCCAACAGGGAACCTGATTAAGATCCCTGATCAACCACCCACCTATAAGGAGCTGCCAGATCATATGTCCTAGATAAAGACAGAGGTGGTTGAGAGGTTTTCCCCATCTGATTCCTCATGGGGTCTCTAGATCCTGAACTGTCTAATTAAAATTGTCAGCCACACACCTATAGGCATTTGAGGGGATCTTCTTGGGTTTGTGGAGGAATATGAGGTCTGTTTAATGTTCATTTGTTTTTATTCCAATGATAGTGCAAACTTTAATAATCCCTGCTTGGTTAAATATAGCAAATAGGCATTTTTCACAGAATCATTATGAGTGCTTCAGGTCAGGGTTTCTCAGTGCAGGTTGGCACACACCTGCTTGAGAATGTCCTCAGGGCCCCTTGGAGTCCGCACTGGGCACTTCCGCCCATGGGTCCCACTTCAAAGATTCTACAAGTGCATCCCACCCTCCACCGAACACCTCAGGCTACCTTTTGCATAGATTTTCAAATGACTGTGATGATCATCTCAGCAATAAATAGTGAACTTGCTACCCAACAAGGGGCACACGCTTCCTTAAAAAAAGGGGTGGTGAGGTGGGAAGGGCCTGGTAAAAGGAGCCAGGGAGGCTCCAACAGCACCCAAAGAGAGAGAATGGGAAGAAGACTCCTGGCCAACACCACAGGGCCTCACCCAGGACAACAAATGCTTGCTGCTCTCAGAGGTACCGAGCTGGGCCATGTTCAGGGAGACTGTGCCCAAAAGGCTATTGGAGCCTAAGTGTTTTGAAAGAATACTCTGGGGAAAGAGAGCCATCTACTGGTGCCGGGAGGAAAAAACCTAGCCAGACTTCCACAACTCAATCTTGGATGTGTTTTAAAATTTTATTTATTTGTTTTGAGTACAGAGGATGGTACCCAGGCCCTTGAGACAAGGGTTCTACCCAGCCCTTCTGATTCATTTTTTGCTACGTTGCCCAGGCTGGCCTCCTGAGTTGCTGAAATTACAGGTCTGTACCACTGTACCACTATACCTGACTGCTTAGCTTTTATCTATCTATCTATCTATCTATTTATTATGTGGTGCTGAGGATCGAACCCAGGGTCTCACACCTGTGAGACAAGTGCTCTACCACTGAGCTATAGCCCCAGCCCAAGTTGCTTAGTTTTTTACCATTTAAAAAAAGTGCAGAAAAAAGTGAGTATGTTTATTTGCTTATTTATTCTGGAGTACAGAAGATGATACATAGGCCCTTGAGACAAGGGCTCTACCACTGAGCTATATCCCCAGCTAAGTACTATATGTGCAAGAAAAATACATCCCTAGACTGCAAATACCTGTGGGTGACATGGATATAAATGCATTCTGCTCAGGTGAAGAGAATGGCTTTTCTCATTGGAAAAGAGCAGCCCCCTGAGTTAAAATTCCAAGTAATTTCCCTCCAACAGTTATTTCCCAGGACCAACTTTAAATCCGATGTCTTAAGCTACTGCAAGGCACCAGTTGCAAACCACCTGGGAAGGAGTCACTGAAACCAGCACCTATAGGAGAAACAGGATGAACACATGCTGCCACCGCCACAGGGCAATACCTTGTTGAATTCTCATCTTGGATGAGCAGGGGGGGTTTGTCTGTCAGCTTCTGGGGGGCGAACTGAGGCGAGGGGGAGCGAGAGGTCTCCATGGCTGTTGCCTGTAGGTGCTGGAACCTGGAAGGGGGCAGTGCTTCTGGTTGAGGATGGGACGTGTCTTCTTTCACATGCTGGATGTCACACTCATGGGTGGTAGCCTTTGGGGTGTCTTGAGGCTGGGTACTGCTGAACACAGAGGGGCTTTGGGAGAGGGGCTGGTGGGTCACACACGCCTCCAGGGACACAGGGGACGGCGCTGGGATGGGCCTGCCAGGAGCAGCCGGCTGAGCGTCTGCAGGTGCACTGTACTTCCTGGGCTCGCGCTTGGGCGGTGGAGGCCTCTGCGGGGCCGGCCTCTTGGGGAGTGCTGCTGTGCTCACTGGCCACGAATCCTCTCCCTGAGCATGTGGGGACGAAGGGGTTCCCTGGGTCAGAGGTCCTGAGTCTTCCCGTGTGTTCTCTTCTGAGTACCTATAATCTCGGGGTAGAGTCCCTGCTCGGCCCCGGCCCTCCTGGGGCAGCTCTGGGGCTTCCCAAGTGTGGGATGATTCAGACAATGTGAACGGGGTCTGTGGGTTCTGATCTGGTGGGTCCTGTGGTGCTCCTGGGCTCACTGCCAGACCCTGGGCATCTGCTTGCCTAGAGGAAGAATGCAAAAGAATAAGTCAAGAATTCCAATTAGCACTCTCCCTGCATGCACCTGAAACCCTTGACAATCCCCTTAAACCACTTTAAGGACTTAAATGCACATAGGCTTTCTCATACCTCATCCCCAGAAGACAACATGAGGCTGTATGTTGGTGTGGTATACCATAGAACACAAGGCATCAAGACGCATGAGCACACACACCAACTGCACTTTTTCAATAAAAAGTGTCATGAAAGTTTTAGAAAACCAAGTTTTCTATATGAAAATTCTCAGCTCTGTTCAGAACTATATACTTCAACTTATATTTTTATGTGGCTTTACGGGAACCTGTAATATACACAGGGGGAGACCTTTCTCAGATGGGCTGCCAATCAATTCACTCAAAAAACCTTTAAAACCAGTCATATGATAAGATAAACGAGAAAAACAAAGGCAATTTTCTTTGGAAACCAACCATGTCTCATGGATCTTTCGTGTCACATGAACACAGGTATTTACACACATATACATACATAAAACGTGTCACACACAGAGGCAGACTTCATATGCATGCTTACATGTTCATCAGTGCCGTCGCTGAAGCTCACAACTGTCAAATGTGCAACAAACGAGCCGGCCCTACCTTTGCCCACACATTCCTTCCTTCCATCAAAGAGTAATAAAACAGAACTCAGATTTAAGGAAGTAGCTTTTTCCATTTAAAACAAAATGACTTGAGGGCTGGCATGTAGCTCAGCAGTCCATCACTTGCCCATGGGAAAGGCAGGCCCTGGGTTTGATCCCCAGCATCACCCAATAAAAGGACCTCTCAGTAATTAAGGAGACCCAAACTAGGGCAGCAAACAGACACCCAGTAGAGAGCCTCGGTGCCAATAAGAGACATAGCTCTGTAGTACAGCTTAAGTTCTGGTATTGTATTCTGGTATTTTCTTGCTAAGGATTGCTTTAGCTATTCTGGGTCTCTTATTTTTCTGGGTCTCTTATTTTTCCAAATAAATTTCAAGATTGCTGTTTCTATTTCGACAAAGAATGTCATTGGGATTTTAATAGGAATTGCATTAAATCTGTTTAACAATTTTGGTAGTATGACCATTTTGACAATATTCTGCCTATCCTGGAGCATGGGAGATCTTTCCATCTTCCGAGGTTTTCCTCAATTTCTTTCCTTAGTGTTCCATAGTTTTCATTGCAGAGGTCTTTCACCTCTTTTGTTAGATAGTTTTTTTTTTGTTTGTTTTTTGAGGCTATTGTCAATGGAATAAGTTTTCCTAATTTCTCTTTCAGTGGATTCATCACTGATGTTTAGGAATGCATTTGATTTATGGGCGTTGATTTTATATCCTGCTACTTAGTTGAATTCATTTATTAGTTCTAGAAGTTTTCTGGTGGATTTTTTGGATCTTCTAAATATAGAATCATGTCATCAGCAAACAGTGATAGTCTGGGTTCTTCTTTATCTATTTGTAACCCCTTAATTTCTTTCTTTTGTCTAATTGCTCTGGCTAGAGTTTCAAGGATGATGTTGAATAGAAGTGGTGAAAGAGGACCTCCTTGTCTTGTTCCAGTTTTTAGCAGGAATGCTTTCAATTTTTTCTCCATTTAGAATGATGCTGGCCTTGGGTTTAGCATATATAGCTTTTACCATGTTGAGGTATGTTCCTACTATCTTTAGATTTTCTAGTGTTTCGAACATGAAGGTGTGCTGAATTTTGTCAAGTGCTTTTTCTGCATCTATTGAGATGATCATATGATTCTTGCTTTTAGGTCTATTAATATGATAAATTATGTTTATTGATTCCCATATGTTGAACCAACCCTGCATCCCTTGGATAAATCCCACTCGATCATGGTGCACCATCTTTTTAATATGTTTTTGTGTGCGATTTGCCAGAATTTTATTGAGAATTTTTGCATCTATGTTCATCAGGGATATTGGTCTGAATTTTTCTTTCCTTGATATGTCTTTGTCTGGTTTTGGTATCAGGGTGACATTAGCCTCGTAGAATGAGTTTGGAAGGGTTCCCTCCTTTTCTATTTCATGGAATACTTTGAGGAGTATTGGTGTTAATTCTTTTTTGAGTCTTGTAGAACTCAGCTGAGAATCCATCTGGTTCTGGATTTTTCTTGGTTGGTAGGCTTTTGATGGCATTTTCTATTTCATTACTTGAAATTGACCTGTTTAAATTATGTTTGACCTCTTCATTCAGTTTGGGTAGGTCATATGTCTCTAGAAATTTGTAGACTATAGTAACTAAAACAACAATGGTATTGGCACCAAAATAGACTTGTAGACCAATGGTACAGAATAGCGGACACAGAGACTAACTCACATAAATACAGTTATCTAAATCTAATACTAGACAAAGTTGCCAAAAACATTCACTGGAGAAAAGATAGCCTATTCAACAATTGGTGCTGGCAAAATTGAAAATCTATATGTAGCAAAATTAAATTAAACCTCTATCTCTCACCCTGCACAAAAATCAACTAGGCACTAGAATAGCTAGAGACACTGAAGCTAATGGAAGAAAAAATAGGCCCAAATCTTCACCACGTCAACCTAGGATCTGACGTCCTAAACAGGAAAGACTCCCAAAGGTCAAGAAGTAAAATCAAGAATCAATAAATAGGATGGATTCAAATTAAAAGCTTCTTCTCAGCAAAGTAAACATTAATAATGTGAAGAGAGAGCCTACAGATTGGGAGAAAATCTTTACCACACGCACCTCCGATAAAGCATTAATCTCTAGGATATATAAAGATCTCAAAAAAATTTAACACCAAAAAAAAAAAAAAACCCAAAAAAACAAACCAATCAATAAATGGGCTAAGGAACTGAACAGATACTTCACAGAAGAAGAAATACAATTATCAACATATATATGAAAAGGTAATTTCTCTAGTAATTAGAGAAATGCAAATCAAAACTACTCTTAAGATTTCATCTCATTCCTGTCAGAATGGCACTCATCAAGAATACAGGCAACAATAAATGTTGGTAAGGATGTGGTGAAAAAGGTACACTCAAACATTGCTGATGGGAATGCAAATTAGTGCAACTACTATGGAAAGCAGTATGGAGATTCCTCAGAAAACTGGGAATGAAACCACCATCTGACCCAGCTATCCCACTCCTTGGTTTATACCCAGAGGTCTTAAAATCAACATATTATAGTGACACAGTCACATCAATGTTTATAGCAGCTCAATTAACAATAGTTGGACAATGGAACCAACCTAGGTGTCCCTCAACAGATGAATGGATAAAGAAAATGTGGTATATATACTCAATGGAACATTACTCAGCTTTAAAGAAGAGTGAAATTATTTGCCAGTAAATGGTTGGAGTTGGAGAATATCATGCTAAATGAAATAAGCCAATCCCACAAAACCAAAGGCTGAATGTTTTCTCTAATACACGGATGCTAATTCACAATAGGGCAGGGGGTACTAGGGAAAAACAGTGCTACCTTAGATTAGGTAAAAGGAAGTGATGGGAGGGGAAGGAAGGGGATGTGGGGATAGGAAAGATAGTAGAATGAAACAGACATTATTACTGTATGCATATGTGTGACTACATGACCAATATGATTCTGCAACATGTACACTCTGAAAAAATGAGAAATTTTATCCCATCTATGTATGATATATCAAAGTGCATAAATGCATTCTACTATCAGGTATAACTAATTAAAACAAATTTTAAAAAAGATCTAGTTAAAGCAAAAAAAAAAAAAAGAGAGAGAGACATAACCTATTTACTAATAAACAGAACAGTGGAAACCTTCACCAGACCCAGTGCAAAGGAGCTTCACTCCAGGGCTGGCCTTAAGGCCCAGGAGATGCACCTACTTCTGAACCATGTCTTGGAGCAATCTGGACATGATATGTGGTAATCTGGGTGCTACAGATGGCATGTGCAGTACTGGAATCTAGAGCCCTGTTGGTGCCAGTCCTGCAATGTCCTGGGTGGGGGAGAAGGGTCCCTACCAGGGTTAACAGATGCTCTAAAGAAGAAAACGTTCCATAGATCAGTGCCCTCCTGCTCCCCTGTATCACCACAGCCTCAGAAGGAGCTGGACCCTACTACTCCAAAGTCAGGGCTAAAGTTCTCAAAATCTTGAGAAGGGCAGAAGAGCTTAAATCCCACTGAACCTTGAAAGAGGGCATGAATGTTCTGATGCAACACAGCAACCGACTTAGAGCTTAAGAAAGTATCAACCCAACTCAGAAGTTTGATTTTTAACTGTATTAGCTTGACACTCACGGAAACTTCTAATTTAAAGTTTCATAAAAAAAAAAAAATTGTATACCACAATGAACGGCTTAGAGAACAATAACCAGTTTAGCACTTGTCTGGTTATAAAATAGGATGACATTTGATGCTGTCAAATTGAAGATGCATTCCAAGAGGTGCAACTCATGGGTCAGGTCTCCCAGTTTCATTTCAATATTTCACTTCATTTTAAAAAGCTGAGGTGTATGTGAATTTTTCTTATTAAAACTCCTAAAATCTAGCATCCATAGGCTCATCTAAAAGCACCTAGTATCTGTTATTTAATAAATAGCCACCATACCACATAAAAGGAAAATTAAATGAGCTGCAATTTTTGCCCCAAATCTACATGCCTTTGGCTACCCGGAAGCATACTGATTTAAAAAAGGAGCTCTACTTACAAAGCCATCTCTTACTGCTGACCTCTGATCTCAGGCTGGAGTGCTCTGCAATCCACCCACAAATGGCAGAGAATTCACCTGCCAAAGGTAAACTCACTTGCTGGGGACAAAGTCCCTTTGAGAAGGGAATAATGACTCAGAGCAAAAGATCCACTAAAAACGTTCTACAGCCTCCTCCCTGCCTTACTAAGGGACATCCTATGTGGGAGATGAGTGTTCTGTTCTCTAGGGGAGTGGTGTGAGCTACAGCAGCCCTTCAATTCTAGAAGCCTAGCACGTGGTACTCCACCTTGACGTTTTTTATTTAGGTAGGCACGATAACCTCAGGGCCATTTGTTTCCCACCTTCCTCCGTTTTTTCTTGATTCTGACAAACCTGCAAACTCTAAGCTATAAAAGCACTAACTGGTTTTAATTGTCCTAGTTAAGAAACCAGGCAATCAGGTCATGGTGACAAACATGAAAAAAGGACAAAAAATCCCCCAGAAATTTAGGGATCCAAGAGACAACTTAGTAGATAATGAGCATTTGTATGCACGTGGTGCATCTGTGTTGTATGAGTGTAGTCACATATGTATGGAGTGTGTGTGTGCCCGTGTTAGTATGTCACATACAGGTGCCATATCGTTCTGTATGTTGTGTGTACGTGGGTGTGTGTAACACATTCACGTCTGTGTTATATATGTGTATCTCTGGACCTGCTATCATCATTTAGTTTATTTTAAAAATATGTTTATTCCTTTTTTGTACTTTCTACAATAAAGTAAATAGTGATAGCAGGTCAATAAAAAAAAAGCAGGACAATAAGATGACTTAGGGACTCTGTGTCACAGCATAGAAGAATGACCCTGGAGCAGAGAGGTAAGCCACACAAAGGAACATTTCAAAGGCAGTTGAATTCCAGAGTCCTGGCAATTGATATTCATGCTAGGCTGGCTGTTCATTCTCATGCAAAACATGCTAATGACATGTTACCAAGGAGAGAGCTGCTGTCAGTTCTGAGAGGGGAAAAGGCTGGCAGCCTCCAGGCAGCAGAGATTCCAGGGACCTGCCACTGGAACTTGGGATCTCACTGCATGGGCCTCACTGTTGAAAAGGCAGGTGCTGGATGCTCTAGAACAGAACCACAAAGCCTAACAAAACTAATCTGAAGACACCGAGCATACGGGAAAGATTGCTTTCTGTGCCTAGTAGTTCCGACACACTGTCATAGGGCAGAGACTACCGTTAGAGGGAAAAGCTCAAATGCTCTTGAAATCCCATCAACATCACTATTATTCACATGGATGGTTTTTGCTCCTGCTATGGAGACGGCTAGCCCCATGTCTAGTTGTGAGGTTTCCATATAGCAGAGGTAACTGTTTTTATTTCCAGACTCCATCTGCTCACCACATGCTCTCTGAAAATAAGTCAGGGTAAAGAAGGCAGATGCACTCCCAGGACCTTAACTCATGACCTACTACTAAATAAAAGTACGGTACATGTCCTTTCCTACCCCTGTCCCTCTCTCCTGAACAATCCTACCAACCACAGAAACCAGGTGCTCATAAAATCCAGGGTGCCTTTGCCAAGCCTCTAAGATAAATTAAATCAGAGAATGAGACCTTTGGGGATCACCACAAAAGGACAGAGGTATGCATATTTCTGGGCTTTTACCCTATTACCTGTTAAAAGCAGGGTCTGCTCTTCCCCAAACATAGCACAACCCACCAAGGCCTCCATCCTGCGAAGGGCATCCCCGAGGCGGGCCAAGGCAGCCTGTTGAGGCATACTAACACGGGTTGTGGGTGTCGATAAACGTGACATTGTAAAATATAAACTTGATCAGAAATCACAGAGAACTTATCAACCCTTTAGACTGGTGGGATGTGTCAGGGACTGCCAGGCAGGTCATCTGGTGCTAAAGAGCAACAAGGCCACTGGCCCTTTGGATGGGTGTGTCAGGCAGCTGAAAAGGCAGGACACCCACACCACTCCATGAACATGTCTCCCAGATGAGCCCCTGGTGTTTCCACTGTCCTTGCCACATCCTGACTTGTTCTTACAGACACACAACTCCTTGGTGAAGTATGGGTAGAAGGCTCTTCTATCAACACAGTGCCCCATAAATCCCAAATGAGTGGGAAAAGGAGATAGTGGGGGAAGGCACCAGAGCCCAAGAGAGGCAGCCCACTAAGCTATTAATCAATGAGTAGACAAACATTTAAATGACATGAGCACCCAAGAATAATGAGCATCGGCCACTCTTTTCTTAGAAATGCCAATTTACCACAGGACTTCCCAGAGCACAAACAGCCGTGAGGCAGGGGCTGTCTGAACTCGGTATGCCCAGTTTCCAGGCATGAAACAATATAGGCTGAGTATCTGTTATCTGAAATGCTTGGTACCATAAGTGTTTGGGATTTTGGAATACTTGCATACACATAATGAGACATCTTAGGGCTGGTACGAAAGTCTAAACACAAAATTCATTTATGTTTTCTATAAAACTTATATACACAGCCTATGTTAGTCAGTTTTTCATAACTGTGACAAAATACCTGACAAAAACAACTGAGGAGAAAAGATTTATTCTGGCTCATACTTTCAGACCCTGGTTAATTGGCTCCAAGACAGAAGGGTGTGGCAGGAGGGAAGCTACTCAGCTCATGGCAGCAGGAAGTAGAGAGGGACAAGATAAACCCTTCCAGCATACCCTTGCCCCAGTGACCTACTTTCTCCAACTAGGTCCTGCCTCCCAGTAGTCCATTCATCTATTCATGGGTTAATCCAATGATGGATTTGATGTATTAACCCACTCGTGAGGTCAGAGCCCTCATGATCCAACAGTTTCACCTTTAAACACTGGTATATTCCCTAACATATGAGCATCTGGGAGACATTCCAGACCCAAACCATTACAGAGCCCAAAGGTGATTTTATATAACCATTTTAATGTGCCTGAATTTGACTCTGACCGTCACAGTGTGGCGTGAGGTCGAATGCAGGCTATTTCCACTTGTGGCGTCTTGTCAGTACTAAAACATTTCAGATTTTGGACGACTTCAGACTTGGGGGTTAGAGATGATCAACCTGTATTTACCGAATAAACAGATGGGCTAATAATGACAAAGGAAAGAGCTGTTTCCCCAGGTTCTGCTCAAACTCATGTGTCTTGTAGAATGAGCTTCTGAGAGAACATAAGCCCTGAATCACCATTAACTCACTTGGTTCTTTACTACAACATCTATGCCACAGCCTCCCTCTCTATGTCGGCCCCAAGAAGGTTCTCTTTTCCAAGATCCCAAAGCCACATGGGAAAAGCAATTACTTGAGAAAATCAGATGAATTTTATTTCTTCAATGTCTTCACAGATAGATAAAAGGATTTGCAGCTTCCCTGGGGTATTATTTTTGCTTGCAGGGACTGGGATGCCAAACGGTAATGAAGTTGAATTAGACAGACTGATAAGTAATTTGTGGTTTAGCAGAGGCAATGGGGGCAGGGACAACAGATGAAGAGAGAAATTCCAATTGCAGATGATCCAAAAGCAAATTAACAGGTACTGACTTCTTGAAGGATTACCAATCAGTAATAAAGATTTCCTAGACTTGGAGGATTTTTTCCCTCATGGTGCTAGTGATTAAACCCAGGAATACACTACCAGAGCCACATCCCAGCCCTTTTATTTTGAGACAGGGTCTTGTTAAGTTGCCTAGGTCCTGAACTTGTTATCCTCCTGCCTCAGTCTCTCAAGTAACTGGGATTACAGGAATGTGCCATAAAGTCCAACTTAGATTTTTTGTTGTTGTTGTTCGTACTAGTGGTGATGGTGGGGTTTTGGTTTTTCTATTTTTCCCCCCTATTTGGAGCAGGGGTTGGTTTGGAAATGAACCCAGGGGCACTCTATCACTGAGCTGCATCCCCAGCTTTTTTGGAGGGGAGGGAGAGGGGGGCTGCTGGGGATTGAACCCAGGGCCTTGTGCATGCAAGGCAAGCACTCTACTAACTGAGCTTCATCCTTAGCACCCCCAGCCCTTTTTTATTTTGAGACACTAAGTTGCCCAGGTTGGTCTCGAACTTGCTATCCTTCTGCCTCAGCCTTTCAAATCACTGGGATTACAGGTGTAGGCCACTGTACCAGTTTGGATTTGCAGATTACGATTTGTGAATAACTGCTCAAATATATCACTGTGACCATACTTTTAGATACACGTTCTGAGAATCCGTTCCAAGGTGCTTCTCCTTTTTATGGCTGAGAAATCTCATTCTTGATCCCAAGACTTGACTCAAGTCTCCCCAAATTTACTCAATCAGAAAGCCAAGTCTGGGAGGAGGGAGAAACAGTGAGGGACAGATGATATTCCTGTGAATCTGTATTTCGAGGCAAGTCTTCTAGGCAATTTGGATGTTGTGCAAGCATTCAGAATCTCTGCTTTACAAAACCTCCTCTCCCAAATTCCTTCTCTCCCACTTTTCTGCCCACCACATTTGGATTTTGAAAGCTATTTTCCTGATGTTTTAATCCTAGGCTTGGCATACCTCTCTCAAATCTAATCATTATCATCTGCAGAAATGGTTGAGATTTTTGCAAATCATCATCTGCAAAAATGGTGAGAATGCTCCCAGGAAGCAGGCCAGGGAGGGACCTGTTCACATTCCTCCTCCCAGAACAGCTTCTTGAGCTGTGAGCCAGCCCATCTCTGTAAGGAATTCAAAAGGACTTCAAAAGGCAGTTAGTGGAGTTCTACTTGGGTTCACATGAGGATCAACCACTGCTCCCAGAAGCAACTAAAAAGTGACCAGGAAAGTTATAAAATCATAGCTTTAAAACACCAATGCTCATGTGTGATGCACTGTGTTCGATCCTTAGCACCACATAAAATAAACACATAAAAACAAAGATGTTGTGTCCGCTGATAACTAAAAAATAAATATTAAAAAAAAAAAGATATTGTGTTCATTTACAACTAAAACAAAACACTAATTGGACCCGGGTGCAATGGCAAATGCCTATAATCCCAGCAGCTTGGAAGGCTAAGGCAGGAGGATCACAAGTTCAAAGCCAGCCTCAGCAACTTAGCGAGGCCCTAAGCAACTTAGTGAAAACCTGTCTCAAAATAAAAAATATAAAAAAGGCTGCAGATGTGGTTCAGTGGTTAAGTGCACCTGGGTTCAATCCCCATAACACCATCTCCCCCCAAAAAAATAAAGAAAAAGAAAACCACTTATTGTAACCCCCATATCACATAAATAAAGTCTCTTTTGTCCACTCTCGGCTAGCATTGTCTATATCATTGTCTATATTACTGTCTTGCCTTCTAGACCAGAGGATTAGAAATTTAGAGCCCAGGGCCAAATCCCCACTGCTACTCAATATTATAGATAAGGTTTGTTGGAATGTATTGTTCTGGAAGAACTTAGTCCAAGTGTATGAGAATCGGCCCAAAGTTCTGTGAGATAAAAGAGAGGCAGAAAGATCTAGGACTACACAGAATGCAATTTACTGGGAGGCTTACCAACAGAATGGTAGTTATGGGCAACAGGAAAACCAGTTGGATCCTTGCAATTAGGGTCAGAAAGAGGGATATATTTATGGGTTAGGGCAAAAGCAACCTCATCTTTTAATTTTTTAAATTTTTTAGTATTCGGCGAACAACATCTTTGTTTGTATGTGGTGCTGAGGATCGAACCCGGGCCGCACGCATGCCAGACGAGCGCGCTACCGCTTGAGCCACATCTCCAGCCCCTCATCTTGACTGGAATGTACCTTATCTTATTGCTAATATCTTAGGCTACTATGAAAGAGTCAGATACATCCCAGAGTCAGGGTCCAGGCAGACATAAAGCCCCACATGCTATTCTAATGCTTTGGGTATTTATGGTATGCTGGGGAACTACACAGGGAAACTGACAGTGCAATCGCAGCAGCAGTGATTCAAAATGGCTGCAGTCACGACAAGCTGAATCCCTATGTTATGGCTTGGGTCTGGAACGTACCCCATAAGTTCATGTGTTGAAGGCTCGGTCCACAATGAAGCAATATCCAGAGGTGAAAATTTAGAGAAGTGACTGGATCATATGGCTCTGGCCTCATCAGAGGATTAAACTATTGACAAGCGAACTATAGGGAAGTGATAGTAACTGTAGGAAGGTGGGGCATGGTTGGAGGAAGTAGGTCACGGGGAGGGAGTGTCCTTGGAGACTGTATCTTGTCCCTGGCTCCTGCCTTGCATGCCAGCTTGCTCTCTTTCTCTGCCTCCTGGCTGCCATAAGCTGAGTAACTTTCCTCCCCAATACTCTTCTGCCATGATATTGTGCCTCATTTCAGGCCCAGAAAAATGGAGCTTCTGACCAGGGATAGAAACTTCTGAAAGTGTGAGGTAAAATAAATCTTTCTTCCTGTAAGTTGTTGATGTCAGGTATTTTGGTCATAGCAATAAACAGCTGATTAACACATCCTACAGCCCTCTTGTAATTTAGCATGACATTTGCCTCATTACTGCAGAAATCCAACAGATAGACTCAGGTTTACTTGCTTATTAAGGGCAATTACAAATAATTACATTTTCCCATAAAATGATATCTATAACAAAAATATTAACTGGAATTAAGAATCTCCTTTCTCCTTAAAATGTTTTTATATCTATAGTAACATAGCCACTGCCTGTTTTGTTTTCATGTATTTACACACCCTGTATGGGCAAATATTTTGAGCTAGCTTACCCAGGGAAAATAAACACACAACATGAGCATAAAAATGAACATAAAAAATATTCAGTGAAAACCATTCTAAATGTAAACAAAAAACAGAAAGGCACATGGGAAAATGGCCAAAAAAGAACATAAGACTATATGCAGGGACCAGAGTTGTGCCTCAGTTGAGACCGCGGGCCTCCTGCCAGAGCAAACAGGGACATGTGAAGACAAAGCTAGTCACTTTTAAACTCTTCAGCAGAGACAATTCACTGTCAACTCCTCTTACATGGTGCAAGCATAAAAGAGAAAGTGTGGCTCTCTCCTGTCACAAATGAGCACTCTAACCCATGTACAAGGACCCTCAAAGTTTCCCAAACTAAAGTAACTTGCCTAATAATCTGTGCTAGAATTCAGACATTCATCTTCTGACTTTAGCTTTTCCTTCTACAACATATTTATCTGAAACCCTGGTTTCTTTTCTCCCTGAGCACCCCTTTCTTCTTTGCAAAGCACTGGATATTATTTTAGAGGAAGGTCTACGCCTGCTAGAGAATATACACTGGCACAGGCATGGGCGGCTTCACTGTCTGCAATGAGACCAGCAACAGTAACGCATAATCACCAGAAGCTGTGGCCACCAAAAGACAGAGTTAGCTGCACAAAGCCACCAGGTGCAAGGGCCATGATAGAAAAATTCAGCGCACTTCTTTACTAAAAAACAAAACTAGTGTTAGCCAATCATAAATATTTGAAAAGCACACAACATGCTGCACTTGCTCAGATGTATTTGTAACCTAAATGACAATGATCAAGAAAGGCCCACCTTCAATAGGAAAATGAACATGAGTGTGAATAGTCACACACGTGCGTGCGCGCACACACACACACACACACACACACATTCAAATAAAAATTACTAATACATTAAAAGTTTGACTTTCCTAGTCAATGAAGAATTGTTTGTTAAAAATGAAATAATGTTTTTGCCTAATAAGCTACAGGATTTTTAGATGTCTAATATTAACAAAGTTGTAGGAGAAACAGGACTTCCTAGGTTGTTATTGATGATGCCTATACCATAAGCACACTTTATAGACAGCAACCACCTCCTAAATGCCTGCCAATTCCACGTCTAGATTTTTATCCTAAGGAAACTGGCATGGAAGAGCACAAATATTTCACTAAAAGATGTTCACAGCAGTGTTATTTATAATTGTGACAGGCTAGAAGTAGCCCTAAATGTGTACAATATCAAAATTGGGTGGTCATATCTTAAAAATGCCATGCATCAGGACAGGCATGGTGGCGCATGCCTGCAATCCCAGCCATTCGGGAGACTGAGGCAGAAAGATAACAAGTTCAAGGCCAGCCTCAGCAGCTTAGATCCTGTCTTCCCCCGCCACCCCCACCACCAGTGGTAGAGCACCTCTAGGTTCAATCCCTGGTACCCCCTCAAAAAAAGAATATAATACATCATAAATTTTCAACTTTCTAAAGGCAGTTTACATACCATATGTGTAGCAGGATTGTATGTGTAAAAATGTGTAACTGCACCGAAAAAGGGCTTCAAAGGAGACATCCTTCTATGTTCCACAGTGGAGTTTCTGGGTGATAGGATCAAGGGTGATTTTCAATGTTCTCATTTTACTTTCCAGAACAGTTGTGTGTGTGTGTGTGTGTGTGTGTGTGTGTGTGTGTGTGTTATTCTTTTTCTTTCTTTTTTTCCTTTTTTGGTACCAGTGATTGAATCCAGGGGTGCTTAACCACTGAGCCACATTCCCAGCCCTTTTTGTATTTTATTTAGAAACAAGGTCTTGCTAAGTTGCTTAGGCTGGCTTTGAATTCACAATCTTCCTGCCTCAGCCTCCTGAGCCAATGGGATTACAGGTGTGCACCACCATGCCCAGTTGTCCATATATATATACTTAATAAAAAGGTTTTAATTAGTAAAACAGATTTTTTAAAAGGAATACTATTAAAAACTCTACCACAGCATAGGAAGCTATATTCTTAGATGAGCACAAACCCTGGCTCTCAAAAACATACATTGCTTATAAAACAAGGGGCAAATTTGAATTCTGGGCAGTCTATTGGTAAAAGATATTAAAATCTACTTAGAGTCTATATACCATCTGCATCAATTCAGAGAAAATCACTTGCTTCATGTCTTCCTTCTATCCCAATCACCTGTGACCCCAAATTCTGAAAAACCTCACATCTCAGATTACTATTCAGCTAAACCATATTTAGAAATAGATTATTTACTTAATAGCATTCAATTATTTCCTGCATGTGATTTATATATTTAATTACTATAGAGAAATGTCTCTTTGCAGTACTTATATGCATGTATACATACACGTATATATCTATACACATACACACATATGCAGGAATGTGAATAAATGTTAAACATCTTCCTAGAATATCTAGCTATTCCCACCTTTAATGGCCTCCAAATACATTTAAAGGCCCACTGGCTAGATTTTCTAACAAAATATTAAATATCAAATTTCTTGCAAGTCATGCCCAGGAAAACCTCACCTGTGAGCCGATCTTATGAGTCTTTGCCAGAGAACACCCATGGAAGTTTAACTGCCTTCAACAAGGGTCTGTTGCCAGAAAATTAAGTCGGCTCTCAGGGGCTAAATTTACTTGCACACAGGTATCAATGATATTATGCCTATGTGTATGTATTGTATGTATTTATAGGTTTCCATTCACATGAATGATGACGGCCAATGAGGAAAAGCAATGTAACCATGTGGCTGTATATATATATAACTTTAAGGTGAATTTAGATCCCTGACTTATCTTCCTAAGAATAAAAAACTCTATGGCTGAAAAGGGCCTTAGAAATACTTTAATCCACGTTTCTTGTTTTGTGGAAGAAGAAACTGAGGGTCAGAAAGCTCAAGCAATTTGCAAGTTCTGCCAAGGCAAGCTGAGCCACACTTAGGCTCCAAGTCTGTCAGCCGAGTTGGTGGTCTCTGTACTACCCCACATCCCCAATGTGAAGTTCCTTCTCACTGTCATGTCAGCACACTGGGTAAGGAATGAGAAAGCTAATAAAACAATAGCTTTGGTATCTTGTATCCATTCTTTATTCAAGCCATGATTACTCCATGACCTTTTCTCATGAATTAGCAGGAACCACCTGATTGAAAATGAGCCACCCTGCACCCAGAGCTCTCCATAGCTGGCTGAGAGAATCCAATCCCCAGAAGCAACTCCCAGTTTGCTTCATCATAAATGAACTTGGTACCCACATTCTAAGACCCAAGATATACAGGTGAAAGGCACTATGAACATTATTTAAAAAGGACTTTGCAAAGATTTGCAGTAATCATTAAGTAACTCTTGGATCTCTTCAGATATCCAGGGATGGCTACAAGTCTCCAAGAAATGACCTGGCTGCTAAGCTGCTCTAGGAGAGCCAGTTAGAGAAAATCAATGTCCAAGGGCAGGGGAAGGATGGGTGAATAAGGGTGGACACAAAACTCCAGTTTCTTTCTACTAATTTATAACTGGGGTTCTTATATTTATTTATATTTGTGTTTATGTTTGGCACATACATACATGTATATATATGTATATATTTGTGTACGTATATACGAATTAAATGTAGTCAAAAGCCATGCAAACATATTTCCAAAGGTAACATAAATTACTACTGTTCCCAAAGTCCAAAATCCAAAGCAGATTTTGGAGGAGTAGCCAGCCCATGCAAAACAGCAGTTAGCACACATTTACTAGGGCGGCCATTCGTCACTTAAGCTGGGCAACAGAAGCCACCTGCCACCTAATGGTTAATACACTGTAGGATTATTCCTAGCACCCTTAGAAAAAGAATGCTTTTGTGTTTGCCTGTATGAATGAGAATTCCCTTGCAAAGTTTTTCCTTAATGTACGTATGTCACAGAGAAAGTATAAATTTTTTCCACTATGTAAAACAAAGTATAAATATATGTCCCTTTTCCTGCGACCAATGCAATACGTTCCTGCAACAAAATCATCTAAAATACTTGTAGAACATGCCTCAAAGGTTCTATTTTTCAAGGAAAATATACAATCATTCATCAAATCTGTGACAAATCTTCGATTTTTCTTATAAACATGTTAAAATATTATTTTTCATTCATTCATTTTATAAATCTTAAGATAGTCCATAGGCAGCAGGCTGTTTGTAAATGCTACCTCATAGGTTTCTGAAAACCTCTTCAAGCTCCTTTTCCTTTTTTACCTCTCCACTCGCACAATCACTAAACATGCATTTCAAAATGACATCTATTCCCATGCGTGAGTAGATGCAGATGCAGATGCAGAGTGTGCGCATGTGTGTGTACATACATATCTATGCAGCAATTTCCCTGTGAAAATGGCATCCCCTTCCACACACAAAAGCTCCTGTCAGAGCAGTAAAGGCAATTCAACCACTAGAAATACAGCCCCAAATAACAATGTGTTTCTTTTGTCACAACACAAAAGGCAAAATAAACCAAAAAACTACCCTGTCCTTGTACAGAAACAGCCTTAAAGAAATGTCATGCTTCTACATTGTCACAATCACACCAAAGAGCAAAGTGCAAGAGCTGGAAAATGCTAAGAATTAACAGTGATCCCATTTACTCCACGTAAATTTTTTCGCTACCATCAGCCCGCACCTTGTGGATGTCTCCACAGAGCATTTCTCATGAACAAACATGCACACCTCCTTTGACCGCTTTTCCCCCCTTCATTAGGATGTGGCTGACTCACCATTTTCTTTCAGTGTCCACACTCAATGCCTCAGGAGTGAGAATGCTTGGTTCTTACTGCTATTAAAAAAGAAATGGCAAGGCAGACAGGTCTTCATATGACGCTGCCACCTTCGAGCCAGCCCCCTTGGGTCACCCATCCGCAGAACTCACACGGAGCAAAGGTCCCACATACCAAGGGCTTCTGGTCCCATCAATAGGGACAATGGTGCTGTGGCTTCCAGTTCCAATATGTGTTTAGCCAACTGTGAAAACCAAAGCTGCAAAAAAAACTGCATGTATCCACAGGCTTACATGCAGCACAGCAAACGTGCCTGCGCACACATGTGCCCGTTTGCAGAACTCCAGCTAGAATCTGCACCCTGATTTGCATTATTTTTCATCTTCAGAAGGAACAATAAACAATAAGAATGTTTACAGATCTTGCCAGATCTTACCCACGCCATTGTGAGCTGACAAACAGCCTGCCCTTCAAGACAGCAGAACAAAAGAGCCACTGGGAACTACAAGCCCCTAACAAATAGCATGAGCATTTTTAAACCAGCCCCCTCTGGTATGAGATGCCCCACGCTGTAGTCCCTCACCTGCTCCTTGTGCTTGCTGCAGCGGATCGGAGCTCACACAGTCTGTGAAGGCAGCAACCTGCTTCGGGGACCCGCACACCGCCTCTGCCACCGCAGCCCTTGCATCTCACTGCTGACAGCACCGAAGAGCCTCAAAGCCATGCTGGCAACAGCTGCAGCGTCAGCCCGCTGCTTTATGATGGACAAGTTCACGCAGGCTCCGGCAACTCGCACCTCCACCACTGAGCAACTTCTGAACTCTGGGAATGTTCCCCACACTTCAAGGCTTAAGCCCCAAAAGGTTTTTCCTTTTAAACCCCAAAAGACTTGAAGGGTCTCTCTTTTTATATTTAAAACAGGAGAAATACAGAAAAGCCTACTGCAAATTAACCAAACTATGTTATGTGCATGTCCAAGTATGTCACAAACCCTATTATTATGTATAATTATAATGCACCAATAATTTTTTTAAAAAGAAAAGTCTATAGTACTAATGTCATGCAGGTAATTTTAAATGTTTTAGTAGTCTTGATAATCATACAACACGTATAATACGTGGTTCACCTCCATAACTATAATGAAGTTAAAGACCACACTCAGTAGACTACTTCACATCTATGGATATTCTTGAGTTGATTACACACTCATTAGGAATGTAATCCATCAACCAATCAACCAAGTGTTCCGGAAGTTTAACTGTGGGCCAGGCACTCAAGGAAAAAGACAAAGCAGTCATGCTGACCCCTGCTCACCCAATTCATCACTTCACAATGATCTGTATTTAAAGTCCCTGTGCCCCACCTCCACTCCTAGCATGGCCCAAGACCTCAGTGCCACAGGCCCCATGCAGGAAGCAGCTGCCCCACTGCTGCTCCTAAGAGCCCTTTCCCACTCAGAGAGTCTCCACCTTCCAAGTCCTGAGCTCAGCCATCAGGATGGACTTTCTCCTTCCAATCTGTTTCCATCTACCAATTCCTTCATTCACAGCAATTAATCAGACTCCTATTCAGTTCACCAAACAGCTTGCTGTTTGCAGTCTCTAATGATTTATTGCTATTTTTATAAAAGTAACTTTTTTTTTTTTAATCAACACCTACTGGATCTTGAGCATTTATGATACATCATTAAGCATTTAAGCAGTCTGCAAGAAAGGCTGCCATGGACTTCCCCATCTTCCAGGAGAAGCTTGGGCAGCCTGAGTACAATGAGGATTTGAACTTAATTTGGAGTTTCAGCCTCAAAGCTTATATTCTTTCTGATATTTTTCATCTCTACCTATTATTTTACCAACTACATGTTCCTGCCACCAAGAGAGGGTGCCATCTAAGGTTCCCCAGGTTGTCTTCATATCTCAAACAAATGTTCAATGTATATTGTGAGTCAACACACATAATAGAAATCCAGAAAGTACCTGGCAGCTGATGATTTTGTTATATTAACGTCTCAAAAGGTGTGTCCCTAATACAGATGCTTTTCAACTTTGAATAGGATTATGTCCCAATAAACTCACCGTAAGTGGAAAATATCTTACATTGAAAGTGCCACCGAGTACGCCTCATCTCCCAAGCATCCTAGCTTAGCAACATACACATTGTAGACTTGGCTGCTTCCCCTCGAGGGGCTGATGGAGCTGTGGCTGGCTGCCCGCCCCCTCAAGAGAGGATCGCAGGGCACATCACAGCCTGGGAAAAGATCGAAATTTACAACTGGAAGCAGGGTTTCTGCTGACTGAGCTTTGCTTTTGCACCATTATCTGTACTTAGAAATGGGGTAAGTCAAAATGCTTTATGAGAATTATGATTTTAAACAAACAGCTCTTTTTCAAATGGTTGAAGATTTATACAGAAAAACTGACAATAGGAGAGTTTCTATATCTCATATCTAATTTCCCCTATTACTAAATCTGACATTAATATGGTGTGTTTGCTATTATCTGGATGTTGAATGTCTACAAAGACTCATATGTTGAAGATTTGGTCCCCAGGATGAGACTACTGGGAACCTTTAAAAGTGGGGCCTAGTGGGAGGAAATTAGGTCATTGAGGACATGCCCTTAAAGGGAATATGGAAGCCTGGCTTGCTTTCTTCCTCTCCCTCTCCCTCCCTCTCTCTCTCTCCCTCCCTCCCTCTCTCTCTCTCTCTTGCCTACTGGCCATTGAGGCAGGTAGTTTTGTTCCACCACACATCACCACATCATTCTGTGCTGCCTTACCACAGGCCTGAAAGCAATGGAATCATTTGATCATGATGTAGAACCCCCCAAAACTATAATCCAAAATAAGCCTTTTGTCGTTATAAGTTAATTATTTCAGGTATTTTGGTATAATGATGGAAAGCTGACTAACAGTTTATCACAATTAATGAACCAATATGAGTGTGTTAATATTAACTAAAGGCCACATTATTCAAATTTTCTTTCTACTTAATGTTCTTTTTCCTGTCCTGGCATCCCATCCAGGCACCACACTGCATTTAGTTATCATGTCTCCTTAGGATCATTTTACTGTAACACTGCTATGAACTGAAAGTCCATATCCCACCCCACCCTCTCCCCCACAACGCAAGGTTAAAACACCAACTTCCAAGGCAATGAAGCTAGGAGGTAGGGCCTTTGTAAGGTTATGAGAATGAAGTCCTGACAAATGGGATTAGTACCTTTTATAAAAGAGCCTGGAGAGCTTCCTTGCCATTTCCACCACGTGAGGAAACAGGGGAAAGATGTCCATCTGTGAACCAGAAAGTGAGCCCTCACCGGACACCAAATCTGCTAGTCCCTTGATCTTGGACTTCTCAGTTGCCAAAACTAAAGAATTAATATTTGGTTTATAAGCCACCAATCTACTTTTTATAGCAGCCTGAATAGAATAAGACAGATGACAATTTAGAGGATGACTGTTCAGGCATCTGTAACCTGTTCCCCAACTGGGAACTGTTTGGTTTTTTTTCTTTTTATGATTAGACTTGGGTTAAGTCCTGTTGTCATATATGATGTTAAGGGTACATGCTGTCAGCAGGTCTTACCTCTGCTGACATCAACCTTGATTACCCGGTGGAGTTCGTAAACATCAGGCTTCTCCACTGTAACTTATTCTTTCCACCCCGCTTTTCATAATGTATTTGGAAGGACGGTGCTCTTTCTGAAGGCATCGGGAGTTATATTCCACCTTCTTGAGGGTGGAGTTTCTACAGAAATTGTGTGATATTTCTCTGCATGACAGATTTGTCTATTTTCCATGTATTAATTCATTCAATCAATTCTGTATGTACTATGGACTCATGGATTCACTTTATGCACTGTGTTATACTCACTACTACTTTATTTTGTTGCTTAAATTGTTCCAGCTTTGGTCACGGTTGGCTTGTGTGTCCCTTTGGCATACCCTGTTGTGGTGCTTGGGTTTATTTGCATGTGTTTGAGCATGTCCTTCCTTTCTGGCTCCACAGACTGCTGACGGGTGGGCTCATGCTCTCTATTCTCTGCCCCAGCCCTGGAGGCAGCTCTGGTCCTTTCTATGGGACACCAAACTCTGGGTGTCGGTTATGTAAGAATGGTTTCAGGGGAGGGGGTGTAGTACTGGGGATTGAACCCAGGAGCACTCTATCACTGAGCTATACCCTCAGTCCTTTTTTTTTTGAGACAGGATCTTGTTAACTTGCTCAAGCTGTCCTAGAACTTGTGACCCTCTTTAGTAGCCTCTTGAGTACCTGGGATTACATGCATGCACCACCACACCTGACTAGGAATGCATTCTTAGAAGAGATCCCCTAAGAATCATTTCTAAAGAGAAGGCACTTTTACAATATCCATGTTTATAATTTAGGGTGTCCATATATCCACGTTTCTTAGAGTGAGACCTAATAATCTAGGCCTACAAGGGGCTCAGATCTTTTCAGAGACTGTGTAGTATTAATACCATTAAGACATTCAGCCAGGCATATTGGCACACCCTTATAATTTCAGCTACTTGGGAGGCTGAGGTAGGAGGATTCCAAGTTTGAGACTAGCCTGGGCAACTTAGCCAAAACCTGGTTCAAGACAAAATTATAAATAAATAGATAGCCCAGGTGCAGTGGCACATGCCTGTAATCCCAGTGGCTTGGGAGACTGAGGCAGGAGGATCATGAGTTCGAAGCTAGTCTCAGCAAAAGTGAGGTGCTAAGCAACTCAGTGAGACCCTGTCTCTAAATACAAAGTAGGGCTAGGGATGTGGTCCAGTGATCAAGTTCCCCTGAGTTCAATCCCCAGTACCCAAGAAATAAATAAATAAATGGACTGTAAAATCATAAATCTTTGCAATAAACCACATAAAAATGTGCTTTTAAAAAGAAAAATTCACCCAAAAGGAACCAAGTTACCACCTAGCACCTCCACATTCTAAAATCACTGGCCCTCCTCACGTCTCCAACAGTCTTAGTGAAGCCTTGTACCTTACCTTTTCAAGTCATTTCCCATGAACTGAGCAGCAAGCCTGGCCCTTGTGGTCCAAGGACAATCTTCCCTAACCCATCTATTCTGACACAAACACGTCAGAGCATCCCAAAGGAACCTGCCCTGACAGCTCCATGCATTCTCATGCTGCAAACACACAAAACCTCCTGTACTCGGGTGGATGAAGCAAACTTCCCCAAATTAAACCACCACACCAGAGGCTAGGAAAAGGAAAATGATGAGAAATGGATATCATGCTGTGAAGCCTCTTTGAAAACATCCATACACACTTCTATACACACTAGAAGCACACTCATTAGGACCATCTCCTCTGCGCCTGGACTCAATTCCCCATGACTGACAAACCTTTGCCGTGGAGGGACATGGCCAGATAGGAAATACATTCAGTTCTGGGCACCTTATCTGTTGCAAGAACTCAGCCCTGCTGATACAGTGAGAAAGCAGTCACAGCAGTCTGTGAGCAAGTGGGCTGCATGCCAATAAATCTGTATTTACAAAAAGAAGCAATTGGCCAAGTTGGGCCTGTGGGCCATAGACTGCTGACCCTTGGCTGAACCAAAGGTTGCACAAGCCTTTCTTCTGTTGCATCACCTGCATACCTGCTTCCCCAGAACTCAAAATCAGGGTGTTGAAAGATGTTTTCCCATAATTTTCTACGCAAAGGAGAAAGTCGTTTGGCTTCCACATTCACTTCTTCTTCTAAGTGAATCTCACCCAGATCCTTGAACCTTGTATGGTCCCACAGCATTCCACTGGATGCCACCTAAAGATTTGGGTGTGCCATAGGAGAGAGAGGATCATTAACATCATAAACCATGAGACGCAACCTCCTCCTGATTTTGAAGGTGGTCCAAGGTGGGATGTGAGATGCAGCCTGGGATTTGCTTACTAGAGGGGAAACAGAAGAGAACCTAGAGGGAGAGTACAGCAAGAGCAGAGGGAGAGGACCCCACATGAGAACCAGCTTGAGAAGATACACTGCAGCTTGGAGATGTTCTATCTAAAGACCTAGAACTCTGCTGGTCCCAAGTTCCTAATGTGGGCCTGGTGAGAGATAAAGCACTATTTTTATGTAAAAGAGAACCAGGAGGCAGGATGACTCAGAAATCCAGACGGACCTGAAGGCAGGTGGCCAGGCGAGTTCCACAAGCCCAAACCCACGTCTCTGACTCACAGAGCTTAGATGTTTTGCTCATCTTGGTTCCTGCATTAGGAAAGCTGGGTAGAAAACTGGGAAAGTGAAGAGAAAGACCTTGTGACTGTTGGGTACGAGGTGACAGTGTGGATACTGTGCCCAGCTAAGGGACAAATGGAGGCTGAAATCCTGCCAAATTCCTCTTAGCAGGCTGATAAGGAAGACAACCAAGCAATGAAATGGCTGCTTCCACACCAAAAGGATGGCGCTAGAAATCACATCAGGAATATGCATTTCTGAGAGCCCAAACATTCATCATCTGTATCCTTTACAAAGGTTGTCACCCTCTGAATGAGTCACTTAATGCACAGACTCACTTTAAGGTAAAAAAGAGCTTTTTTTTGTGGATTCCCCACATTGAGGTTTTTTTTATCATTTAAAAAAATATTTTTAATTGTAGATGGACACAATACCTTTATTTACTTATTTATTTTTATGTGGTGTGAGGATGGAACCCAGTGCTTCACATGTGCTAGGCAAGTGCTCTACTGCTGAGCTACAGCCCCAGCCCAAGATTTTTTTTTAGTTATAGATGAACACAATGTCTTTATTTTGTTTATTTATTTTTATGTGGTGCTGAGTTCCTCACAAGTGTGAGGCAAGAGCTCTGCCACTAAACCACCATCCTAGCCCCAAGATTTTTTTAATTGAGATAAAATTCATCCTTGGAATACGCAGACTGTATTGGTTTTTAGGATATTCACCGAGTGATGCACCTATCACTACTACCTAATTCCAGAACATTTCTACCAATCCAAAAGAAATCTCAATCTCATTAACAGTCTCCACACCCCCGCCCCCCCATCCTTAGCCCCTGGCTAATCCTCTTCATGGATTTGCCTATTCCAGTTTATATAAATGGAATCATGTGCTATATGGCTTTGAATATTTTTTTTAAATTGTTAAATGTCTAAATAAAATCTGTTTTATATTCCTTTTTTAATAGCTATTAGACTACAACCATAAAACTAATTTGCAAGGTATATACAAACAAAATAATAAAGCCAGTGTTCAAAGGACTTGCTCAAAGTGTTATATTTGAGAAAAGCTGAGCTCAATGTTCTTTCAGGCGACCATTTTGTCACCATCCACAAATCACTCCTTTTCCTTCTCCTTCCTTTCTCCTGGATTCTTACAGGACTGGAGGTCATAGTGAGCTCTGTGGGAGGGAAACAGGCTCAGCATGGCCTCAGGGAACCCAGACTTAGCACAGGCTTGTGGCTCTAAAGTCCTCCTGCAGGATTCCCTTGGGTTTGAGGCGGCTTAAAAGGGACTTGGACATATCTGAATGCAGTTTCTATTTATGTTGAGGACAAGGTGACTCAAAGAACTCTCTTCTAGTCGTGTGTGGTGGTGTATGCCTATAATACCAGCGACTCAGGAGGCTGAGGCAGGAAGATCACAAGTTGGAAGCCAACCTCGGCAACTTTGCGAAGCCCTAAGCAACTTAGTGAGGCTGGGGATGTGGCTCAAGCGGTAGCACACTCGCCTGGCATGCGCAGGGCGCTGGGTTTAATGTTTTCTTGGCTTTCCTACTATTCAAATAGTAGTGAAATCCTTCAAAATGGGTACTTTCTGAGATTAACTGCAAGAATCTAACAACCACTTCAGACACTGAGTCTGTAAGATTCTTTCAACATTAAAATTAAATATATTTCAGAAGGGACTGTGACATGAGTACAGGGTTTTTGCTCAGGGGTGATGAGAATGTTCCGGACCCAGAGAGTGTGGATGTACAAGCCTGTGATAGTCTTGTGAGAGAATTCAACCTCAGTGAGCCTTCAATTCTCTAACAATATCCACCAGATAAGGCTGGTTTCTCATATACAAAATCTAGCACACATAGAAAGCAGCCAAGGAAAAATCCACTGTAATTAAGCTCCTGTGCCCACACTCAAAAGAAAGAGGCTACCTGGATTTGCAGCCTGTTTCCCAGAGCTCCTAAAATCAAATGATGCTGAAGGATGCCTAGGTGACAGGAAGCATAGAAGGAATGGGTCAACTGAGCCAGGATCCTCCCTGGTCATCAGGTGTGGCCTCTATAGCCCTTCGCCTTGCTTATCTCTGCAAGGCAGACTTTCAGTCTTTCTCTGCTTCTAAAACATCTACGTTATACCATGGCTCATTCATGTTATTATCCTGGCCATTCTTGCTATAATGCCCTCTTGTTTTAGGTACTAAGGACTGAACACAGGGATGCTCTACCACTGAGCTACATCCCCAGTCGATTTTGTTTTTTATTTTAAGACAGGAGCTCACTAAGTTGATGAGGCTGACCTTAAACTTGTGATCCTCCTGCCTTAGCCTCCCAGTTGCTGGCATGACAGGTGTACACCACCACACCTGGTGCTATCATGCCCTCTTAAAGGCTGCACCTTCTGCAGGAGTGGGACCATATGGCCAACATTCACAATCCAGGGATGAGGGTTACTTATAATGCTAACACTGGGTAATCCTGCAGGTCCAATGAAGAGTTCACTACTATTTGAATAGTAGGAAAGCCAAGAAAACATCTATGAGGGCAATGGATATAGCTTAACTGAAGGGCACCTGCCTGGCATGCATGAGGCCCTAGGTTCAATCCCCAGGACCATAAAAATAAATAAATAAGTAAAAATAATAATTTAAAAAAATCTTTGGAATAGGATGCCACAGAGGGTCCCATTCAAGAAACAGGAACCCGATTTCACAATTTTGTTCTAGAATTAAAACAAAAGCACCTAAATTAAACACTGAGCCATGAGAGGCCACAAGAATTAAAAGGCAAAGATGATCCCAAGAACAGTGAGTGATGGCTTTGCCAATGACTTTGCCAATATGAATAACAGACACTAAGATATATAGTATTTAAATTCCTACAGCCTCACAAGTGGGTGCCTGTACTACCTCGGCCCCACTGGGTGAGGCACTCAACCAGAACACAGGAAAGATAGGAGTGAGCTGGAAGAACCGATAGGAGGTGATGGATATAGGTGGGTTTCTGGAGAAAGGCAAAAACTCAATTACAGGCAAACTCAACCATGGTCAATGAAGAGAATGAAAGCCAACAGTCAACAAAGGAAAGAGACCAGAGTAGCTTCCTATATTTACCAGAAGGAGCTTCTCCATCCAGGAAGAGGCCATAGTAGACTCCAGGCAACTTACGTGGCTATAAGGGGAGCTCTTGTGTAGTCACCAGAGGCAGGGCACTGGGGAAATAAGGGGCATCTGTCCCCAGGGCTGTGGATTCCCTTGGGAGAGCAACCGTCAGCCCACAGCCCCGAAGTCACTCGAAAGCTAAAGTAAACTGCACAATTATGGCTCCCTATGTCAATGAGACTTCCCCCCCCATGCAGTACTGAGGCTTAAACCCAGGGTCTCACAAATATTAGGCAAGTGCTGCACCACTGAGTTACACCCTCAGCACGGCTTTCTATGTCAGAACCCAATCAGAAAGCCGAGGCCACAATCAGAAATGCTGCTTGTAGAAGACTCTGCTTCCCTGCCCCATTTAGATATCAGAGTTAATCATCATTTGTATTTTCTTCCCATTTCCCTCAGCACTGGCACTGCATGCAGCTCATGATTCTTTCCCTACCTTTGCATACCTCCTCTTCCACATGGAGTTTGGTGGGCCTTGCTTTCTCCTCCCTAACCCCAGACCCTGCAGCCCTCAGACTGTGGTCCTACAAACTCTTCCTTCCAAATAATGAGGAGTCACAAGAGCAAATCAACAAGTAAACAAAACAGTGGCCTCTAGTCCTGGATCCAGATCTCTTAAGTCCAGATGAGCATACATAAAAGGGGAAAATGTAGTTCTAAATTAAGGCAGAGAAACAAACCCGCTAGTCTCATGCTACGCCTTCTTCCTATGGATACTGCCAATCATTTCAGGGATTACGGCATCCTGCTCGCAAATGCTCTCTGCACAAAAAGAACACACCTGCTCAGGGGACTTCATTGCGTGGGACTGAAGCTCTGTGGGATGCTGCTCTGCCCTGAAAAAAATGCCGAGCTTGAGTTTCGCCTTGTTATCCCAACCCATCCAGGACAGGCTGCATAATTACCTAGCAAAGCAGTTCAGAATGGAAAGCTTCAATTGCCCCTTAGCTAACTGAAGGCCAGCAACAGCAAATGTCTGTCCTGAAGCAACAAACATGGGGTAGAGCTTGGATGATAAAGCTGTTACTTATTTTGAATTCTACTTAGAGCTGATTGTATAAATGAACAATCAGTCTTCTCATTAATCACCTCTCAGGGAAAGCATCCAAGAAGATAACCCTCAGGGTTTAGTTTATGAATTTTATGTTAAAGCAAAGTTTTTCCCCTAAAGACCTCTATTTCACATGTACTCAGTTTTTTAACTATACTGGGATTTAGGAGATACACTCTTATTCTTCCCCTCTCCTTCCATCTGTACCAACAAAATGCAAGCCTGGGGTTAATGCCAGCCTGTTAGCACTTGGCAGTGGCTTCCTTAGGCGGAGGCGGAAGTGGCTGAAAGAAGTCAGGGAAGAGGGATTCTGCCAGCCCACAGCCTAGGAGCCGCCCCCAGCTCAGCTTCATCTTCCAGAGCTTCCCAGAATACAATGCTCATGAAAGATGTTCCAATTTGAGAAGCAATAGTCAAAAAAAAGTATTGCATCTTTGTTCTCTTACAGGGTATCAATGCAGAAAATATGTTCATCTTTTGAGATGTTTATGTCTTCTTGATTCTAAATCAAGAGCACAAAGATAAGTAAAAGCCTGTTATACTTAACTGGCATGTAGACTACAATCTTAGTAAAGCTTCAGCAAACAAAATATGCCACCGGGGGTGGTTATTCACAATGATCAAGAACTAACTCAAGGAGAGTCAATTTATCTACCACTCACACATCCACCAACCCATTCTTCCAATCATCTATCTGCCCATTCACTTATACACTCCAACTACCCAGCCAGCCAGCCACACCTATCCATGTACCCATCTACTTATCTACCCATCCACTCACTCTTTCATCTATCCAACCACTAATTTCCCATCCATCCACCCACCCACATACCTATCTGTTCTCCCATCCTCCCTTCTATCCATTCAATCACTCATTTTCCCACCCATTCATCCACCTATCCATATACTCTTGTTCATCCACCCACCCACCCTTCTATCCATCCAACACCCATTCCCCCATCTATACATACATACATATACCCATCCATTTATCCACCCACCTATCCTTCCAACTATAAGCCCACTCATCCATCCATTCATCCATCCATGCATGCATGCATGCATGTAACTATCCATTCATTCACCCACCCACCTGAGTAATTTCCATCCATCTGTTCACTCATCCATGTGTCCCTTAACCAGTCCACTCACCCAACTAACCATTTATTCATTTATTTAGCACCCAATCTGTGTAGGAACTGTGTGATATACAGGGTATTAAAAAATGAAAAAGTAAAATCCTGGTCTTCCAGGAGCTATCAGTCTGGTCCAGCAAGAGTGAAGAGGCAGCTCCCAGAAAACAGGAGAAGGATGTGGCAGATACATCCAAATAGGATATTTGCCATCCTCCCCAAGCCATCCCAGTCTGCAGAGGATGCCATTGTTCCCAATGCAACAGGCACCCACTTTGAAAATTAACACAGAATAATTATAGAACCAGAAGGGGTCTGCATTTCTAAGGTTGTAGTTACACACTGCTGTAAAGCCCTTCACACAGGTTTTGCCAAATCCCCATTTCCATTCATTTAAAATGTTTCCCCATCAGTTCTAAACGTTCTCAATGAGAACTCGTCCTTAAATAAAACACAATATAGGATGGGGATGTGGCTCAGTGGTCAAGTGCCCCTGAGTTCAATCCCCAGTAAACCACCCCCACCCACACACACATACACACAAAAAGACATAAGGGAGAAGCAAGGACATCTAAGTGTTACAGGCCAAATTGTGACTCCTTTCTAAATTAGTATGTTGAAGCCATAACCCCACAAATCTCAAACTACAATATTTTGGAGGGAGAATCTTTAAAGAGATGATTAAAATAAAATGAAGTCATTAGGGTAGGTCCTAATCCAATCTGTCTCATGTTTTTTTTATATGAAGAGGAGATTAGCACACACAGACGAAAGATCACATGAGGACACAGAAGAGTCTACGAGCCAAGGAGAGGTCTCAGGAGGAACACAGTGCATCTTAATAGCAGCCTGCCAGCCTCCAGAACTGGGAAAGGATCAGTGTAACAGCCCTAGGGAATACATACACCCTGTCTTGGAGGGAAGGCCAGTGGCCGGGAGCGGCCCTTTGCAAGAAGCAGACCCTGCTGGGGTCTGAGCTTGAGGACCTGGTACAAAACCTCAGAAAGCTGCTGTGGAAAGACTAGGCAGATGAGATCTGTGAGGCAGGTCATTAGGGTCAGCTGGGGTAAGTGAAATCCACTAGATCTGCTCCCTGGGGTCCAATCACTACAGTAATCTGCCCAAACACCACAGAACTCTCTCCTCTGACTTCTGATGCACCATAGAAAGTTTAAAAGATTTATAATTACAGGTCACCCCTTCAGTTACAAATATTTGTGACATTCTTTCCCTCCTACACTGGGAGGTTCTATAGGATCCTGAACTTCACAAAAGATGTTATCTCCATTTGACTTGGATGAACGCCAGCAAATACAAATAATTCCTAACATCGTTCTTCATGTTATTCCCAACAGAAGGCAACAAAAACCATTTTTTATTTGCATCAGTTATCAAGTTAGTAATTTATTCATCATAAAAGCATGTTTTACTTTAAACTTGTGCACTTTATTAGGTATCTTTATATCTTCACATAATAGACTTTATTTCTATTATTATAAACTTTTATTTCTATAATTTTCACACTTAACTTTTCTTTTCTTTTCTTTTTCTTTTTTTTTTAATTGAGCTAGGCGTGCTCTATTACCAAGCTATACCCCCAGCCCTTTTTTATTTTTCAGATCAAGTCTCACTAAAATGCCCAGATTGGCCTCAAACTTGCCACCTTCCTGTCTTGGCCTCTTAGGTCACTGGGATTATAGGTGTGTATTACTACGCCAGCTTCACATTTAATTTTTCAAGCATATTCTTTCTTGCTGATCCTTCAGAAAATTAAACAGTCCGTGGGAAAAGCTGAAAATGATTTTTTAATAGTCATATTTTAGAATTTCATTGGGACTTGCTGCTCTTAAAAGCACACACACACACACACACAACAATTCTGAAAATTGCTGGGTTTGTAGCTCAAAAGCAGGCGGCTTCTGGAACTAATTTCTTCAGAGTGTTTATGTAGTCTGCTGGAAGACACAGCTATGATTTTAAAAAAGCACATGGCCCCTCCTTTCTTCATCCTGACCCTCTCAGTATGGGCAGTGCTACTTTTGCACACAAATAGGATGCACATTATCCCTGTTAGCAGTGACAGTCTCTATGCACAGGAGTGGAGCTATGCCCCAACCACCATGCGTGTCCTCTGCACAGTTTACATGCTCATGGCATGGAGCAGAGTGCAGGAGCAGAGAAAGCACCATGTGTGCAGAGGTAGCTGCCAGCCCCTGCCAGCCGTGCACTGCACAGCTGGCCCCACAACTGCAGAGGCGCCTGGAAGCCAGCTTTGCAAACAGACCACAGCTGGCATATGGCACGTGACTTACTCAGAAGCCACAGTAATAAAGCTGTAATTGTGCTCCTCAGACACTGCTAAGTTCTGTAGGTGGATTATTCACCAGCTTCTCTTACCCTGGTTCATTTTAGCCACGCAGACTGATCTGTAATTGCAGGGGCTTCCTACACAGGCACACACTCAGTATCAATCCTGTTGCCTCAGAGTCACATAAGTATTGGATCCTTTTGTATAAAGTTAATAGCATTCAGTTTCAAGCCAAATGAAATAAAATCCCATCACATAGGCTCTTGAAAGTAAACATCTAAACTGGCTATTTCTGCAAAGGAACCTGAGCGTTGGGGCCAGCATTTAATTTGAACATTGCACCAATCAAACAAGATTCCCAAGACAACAGAAAAATCCTCTCAGATCTCCATCCGTGTATTTATTTCCATGTGTCCATCAGCCCTTATAAAGCAAGGTTACACTATATCCTCTGCAAAGATGCACACTCTCCTCTCCTGCCCTCTTCATGCAGAAAAGTCAGGATTATGGTATATACTTAATCCAAATCCCATCCTCCCACAACTAAACAGCTGTCTGTTCAACTGCCTAAAATCATGGAGGCAACACTAGCACCCTACTGCCACCAACTGACTTGACTTCTATTTTCAATCTCAAAATTAACTCATTAAATCAGTCCAATTTAGGAAGGCTTGCCTTACTCCTTTCTGAATGAGAATCCTTAGATGCAACTGCAATTGCATCTGAGACCTTGGCCCACAAACACAGCTGTGTGCGGATGGATGGTGAAAGCATCCTTTCAGCCGTAGCCTTCTGTACAAAGCACTTAGTTTTAAGTATGCTAAACTGGACTTATTACATATTGTTCCCATAAAGCATCTCACTACACAGAAAACACAGCGTGTATTTTAAGAACAAAAACGCCACCATGGCAATGCTTCTTTGGGCAGGGCTAGGGGGCACATGGGCTCTGCTCAGAACTCCGGGGTATCATGGGTGTCAGAAATCATGCTTGGTTAGCAGTTACTTTGGGTATGGGAAAAACCACACAGCTGGACATGTCAGCCCAGCACTCACCATCCATTAAAAAAAAAAAAAAAAAAGTCCCCAAGTCATCTTTTTAGCAACCCCAAATCTAAATTTCACCTACCGTACAGCGGACTGTCCCTCCTCGGCAGAGACTGTGGAGGGAACTGCTTCTTGATGCCCACTCGGCTCCTCCGACTGCCTTCGCGGCTTGACAGCCACTTCCTGCAAAGGCAGCACATGAGACGACCAGTCACCAGGCTGCTCTCCTAAGACATCTCATCTGTTATTAGGAAACCCCTCATTTGTGGGTTCGCCCTGCACGCCTGTCCCACAACGCCAGTGACGCTGCCTGTTGTCTCGGACTGAGACCCAGCCACGGAATATGCCCATTCAGCTCTACAAAGCATTTCATTGAGATGACTGACCTAAGACCCCAGCATCCACTTCTGGACAGGAAATAGAACTCCTACATGAAGCCTGCGAAACCATGTGACACACTGGTCAAAAGAAATCAAACAAAAGACAGCTGGTCACAAGTCACCGTGGACTTGTCCTAGGACTTGTTGGAAGCTGGAATTCTTCACTCTTGACTGAACAAGCACAGAATTCCCAGAGGTCACTCTAACAGCCCAAAGCCAGGCAGCAAGGGAGCAGAAACAAAATCTCGCAGTGTCTGCATGGGTTCTCAGCACCAGGAGGCATCCATGCACATTCTGGACACCCTGCATTAAAGCTATTACTGGTTCTTTTACAGGCGACTGCATCTGGCCAGGCATGGTGGCGCATGCTTATAACCCACACTACCTGGGAGGCTAAGGCAGGAGGACAGCAAGTTTGAGGCCAGCCTGGACAACTGAACAACAGTGTGCCTCAAAATAAAATATAAAAGGGTGGCAATGTAGCTCAGAGGTAGAGCACCGCTGGGATCAATGCTCAGTATAGAGAAACACACACACACACAAAGAAACAATCTATTACTGCAACAATGTTTTTCTCTGAAATATACAGATGCAGATGGAATAAGCAGAAAAAGCAGATAGGGGTCTGGGATTGTGGCTCAGTGGTAGAGCGCTCATCTAGCATGTGAGAGGCGCTAGGTTGAATCCTCAGCACCACATAAATATAAATAAAATAAAGGCAAAAAAGAAAAAGCAGACAGAAGGACAGGGAGACAGAAGAAAGGGAGAGGGAAAGATTGTGGACTTTGAAGTACTAATAAGAATATGTGGTTTTCAAGAAAGATAGGAGTTAATACTCAACATCAAAACTGTCACTTAAAATAGTGCAATAGTCACTGCATTTTTAAATCCACTTTGCCCCAGAATAATCCTAAGAATGCTTATAAATTTTTTAAAGATAAATATTAAGTGGCATCAATGTTTGACAATTGGCTATCATATGTTAAGCCCTTAGCTAAAACACGATTTTCATTTCAGAGGGGTGTATTACCATTTTCTAAAGCACTCCCTCCCACCCTGTCCAGCTCCCCAAATTCTTTGTTTAGCATGAAGGTGGGACAACTAATTAAGGGGAAAGACTGTGAAGCAAGGGATTTGGAAAAGGAGGCTAAGAACAAAAGATGTGAGTTTGCAGAGGTACAGTGTTTCAAACTTCCATGCCAGTGCCAATTCAGTCCCCATGGCCCTCTCACCTGCAGTGAGATAGCCCATCCTATTCTGGGTGCGTCCTGTAGATGTCTCAAGGTCAAGGTTGGGGCAGACTAGGTCCTTGCTCATAGCAGGATGCTTACCTGTGTGTAGTGGTCTGTGGATGGTGACGACCGGGACCTTTCATGGACGTACTGTGGCCTCTGGTGCTGGTCCAAACCCACATCCAGAATGTCATCTGCTGAGTGATACCGCCCAGCACTCTTGGCCTCCAGGGGCTTCCTCTGCTCCTTCCAAGAGGCTTGGTACTCTGCAAAGGTTCCAAGTCTCTGAGGTGGGTCCAATTTCCTGAACTTTTCTGCTTCCCTGTGACCATTGAGGATTTCTCCAAAGGAAGTGGCACGAGACCTAGTCTGGAACCCAGAGTCTGCCCCCTCACTCCTGTGGCCTGCTGTCCGTGGCCTCTCCACCTTCTCCCTCGGGACTCCACATAGAGCTTGTCTCTGGCCTGGTCTCTGGAGGAGGGGTTTGCTTGTTTCCTCAAAAAACTTCCACCGGTCAGCAAATGTGCCCACAGTATCCTCGGGTGATGTGGGATGCTGGTGAGGGCTGTGATCCACCGAGAGCCCCACCTCATTCATTTTCTCTGGTTCAGAGTACGACTTCAGTTTCTGCTCGGCTGTGAACCGTTTCCGGCCTCCAATACGAGGAACGTGGGGCATGCCACCTCCAGATGAGGGTGGCTTGGCCAGTCCTGCCTCATAGAAGTTGGGGACAGAGTTTGGCTCCTGAGGGAATGAAGATAAGGTGCTGTTGCCCCCAGTCCTGTGTTCTAGTGACCCGGGATACTGGTCCACTGGGTTGGGGTCTAAATCCCGGCGCTTAAAGGAGGTGGCTCTCAGGACCCGTGCTTGGGCCTCTTTCAGGTGGTCTTTATAGGTGCTAGAGAAGGAACCTTCTAGGGTGCCACCCACCTCAGCTGCCCAGCTGCTGGCACTGTCCTCAGCCTCACTGGCTCCAGCCAGCGTCACTGTGCTCTTGCTTTTCTGCAGCTTGGCTCTACGCATCTGGATCTCATTCCTCAGAGTGGTGGCAAATCGGTCACTTCTCCGTGTTGGCTTACCCACCTGGGCATCAAATGGCGGTAGCTTCTCAGTGCCACCATCCTGCCCATTCTCGGGCTGGCACATCCCCTCTTGGGTCAGGGAGTGCAGCATGGGTGTCCTCTGGCGAGAGATTCTGCTGCTCTCTCCCTCCGCCCACTTGAAGCCCTCAGCTGTCTTCTGTGGACTGGCTTTCTCAGCACGGCTGGCTCTGGGAGGCTCTTGGATTCCTGAGAAGCAGTCTTCGGCCCCTGAATCCAGTAGGGGACATTGCTCTCTCTCAGGGGCATCCAGAGCCTGCTCATGCTGAGGTAGGTAGCATCGTAGGCTCTGGCCCATCAGGTGTGTGGGAGCATGCTCCAGGGCTCCCGAGGCCGCATCCGAATGCCAATACTCCCCACGGAGCTTTGTCACCTGGGTGCTTCCCTGCAGGGGCTGCCTGGCAGGCACGCAGTAATAGTGGCTCAACCCACCACTATCCACCTTCTGGTTGGCAGCACTGGGCCACCTCCCCACAGAGGGGCTGTCATCTTGGTGGTGTGGGGCGGGAGGCTCCTGCCGACCTCCAGAGAGGGCCACCCGCTGCAGTTCCTTTGGTGACACAGGGGCCCTGTGGCTTTGGTCACTACTTTGGCGCAGGTGCTGACCCCCAGGGTGAGTTTGCCGGAAATGCACCTCTGTGCTGAACAGCCTGTCGGGAGCCCCTAGGGAACTGCCTGCCCTGTCATCTAAGCACAGCCAACCACAGTCCATGTGGCCCTCCAGCAGGTAGCCATGGCCTCCCACTTCCTTCCCACTACTCGGGCATACCAGCCTTCGCCCATCAGTCCTCTCTGGTCTCCAATCACTGCGGGGTTGAGCCCGAGCCAGGGCTGTAAAGTGCTGCGTGGTGGCTGCCTCTGAGGATGGAGGGCCTTGCACCTTCTCATGGCTCTTGGTGGCAGCAAAGCTATCACTGCGCAGAGGAGGTGGGGGAGGAGGGGGGGAAGAAGAGTTTTTTTTCTTGTCAGGAACATACCAAACTGGCCCAAAACTGGATCTCCCAGAAGTGGCCAACTTAGGCTCAGAATTGTCCTCTGGCCAGGGGCTTTTACTGCTATCATTAGGTACCCTGGCTGGGAAACACAGTGACCTGTCATCTGGGACCTGAGGATCACTCATGGCCTGGCCTTGCCGGCTGCTATGCCTAGAGGCCTCCCAAAGGCCAACTTTGTAGAGGATGTTCTCTGCAGACGAGGCATCGGCCTTGGGCAAAGTGTGGTCAGGGGTGCTGGAGCTGGTGGAAAATGAGCCGTAAGCTGAGTCCCGCTTGCTGTGGCTGCTCAGGTGGTCAATGCTGCTGTTGGACTTGGCAGCTGAGAGGCGTCCAGAGGGCTGGGAGGAGTGGTCCAGGCTATCCACGCTCCCCAGGGAGCTGAAGTGGTCAGAAGTGCGCTGCAGGTTCGTCTGCTCCCAGGAGCCAGACAGGTCATGGGAGGAAGAACTACAAAAAACAAGAAGAATGGTTTGCTTTATCATCCAGTACAAAAAAGGGCAAGATCAGAGGGCAACGGAATTATGAACAGAGCTGGCTGGCACTCTGTGGAGGCTGAAAATGCCGGATGGTAACTTCTTAATGTAAGATCCCTGGGTCTGAGATTTTAGTTTGGCACATCTCAATTGTGGCTTGATGAGATGCTCTGAGAGCAGGCTGAAGAGACTATGTCCTACCTGCTTTTAAACAGACCCCTTGCAATGCCAGCACATTTTCCCAACTTCATGCCTACATCACTAGGAGGCAATGCCTCGATGAACACTCCTATGGCCCATCAACAGCTAACTGTAGGTGTTGGTAAATGATAATTTATGAGCTAAGTAAGAGTGGTTCTTATCTTATCAAATGGTCAAGGGAAAAGAAATCAAAAGCATAATATTTCTCCCATGTAACCTATGAAAATTATATGAAATTCAAAATTCAGTTCATAAATGAAGTCTTTTGGAGCACAGCTATACCCATTTGTCGACATATTGGTTGTAGCTGCTTTGGCATCACCATAGCAGAGTGAATAAGTGGCAGAGACTGTCTGACCTGCAAAGCTGAAAATATTTACTATCTAGCCCTTTAAAGAACACCTTTCAGACCCCTGTTTCAGTGTATGCAATGATTTTCTGATTCCCCACTTTTTTCCCCCTTATACTACCAGAGATTGGGCTATGTGTATGCTAAGCAAGTACTGTACCACTAAGTTACACACCCAGTTCTTTATTTTGTTTATTCATCCCCACATGTATGAGACAAGTTCTCTGCTACTGAGCTATAACCCCAGCCCACATACCCAGTTCTTTTTTTATTTTTTGGTCTACCACTGAGCTACACCACCAGACCCCCTGTTTTTTGAGAAGGGATCCTGCTAAGTTGCCAAAGCTCGTCTCAAACTGTCATCCTCCTGCCTTGGGCTCCCAAGGAGCTGGGATTACAGCTGTGTGCCATTGCACCCAGCTCCAAAGATTCTTATTATGGATTATTCACCCAAAGGAAGTAAACAAATGAGAACAATTTTAAAGTTAAAAAAGAGACTTTAGGGATAACATTTCTTTTCCAAACCCAAATATCAGAGTATGATTAGCTCTTCTCTAAAGGCTCAGTTGATTTGATATTTAAAAGAAGCAACAGGCTTTCCCAGCAAGATCATGTGCTGCTGTGTTCAGGTAAATGATTAAAACCTTGTGATTCACTAGTGCTATACACGAACAACAAAAACCACATATTCCTAATCAGGATGATGTCTAAGAAGGAGGAATAAAGGGTTGATCAAGATATTAAATATTCTCTGACATAGTAACTGTATGCTATGACTCATATATCTTAATGATATAGGTATCTATCCAGGATATTAGACTCTTCCCTTGAAGTTTCACAAAGGTGTGCTATTCATGCTTCAAGCAGGAAAAAAGGCCATGGTTAAATTAGGTTTGGGGAGAACAAGGATGGGAAAGAAGGCAGTATGACCACGACAAGGGTGTAGTGAGGAGAATGGACTGGCTGGTCACATGAGGTTTTTATACTGCATCCTCTAAGGGCAGACCCAGCATCACCAGAAATACTGCATGTTCCTGAAATTCTCCCACCAGGGACAATTCTTCCACAGGTTCTTAACTCCAGGCAGAGAGAAACAACACTAAGTACAGTTTCCACACAGATGTGGGCAGTACTCATTTCTAATTAAGGGACTGCCAGCTGGGCGTGATGGTGCATGTCTGTAACTGCTGTGACTCACGAGGCTGAGGCAGGAGGACCACAAATTTGAAGGCAGCTTCAGCAACTTAGCAAGACCCTAAGCCACTTAGTGAGACCCCCATCTCAAAAAGAGGAGTGAGCAGGGATGTCGCTCAGTGGTTAAGCTTCCCTGGGTTAAATCCCCAGTTCGGAGGGTGGGGGTGTTTAGTCACATAGACTAAGTGGAGATGCTATTACAGTCACTTAGTTTTAAAATGAAAAGCCCATTTTTCATTAAGTTTTACGACTCAGTTGAGAATCTATGGCTTCTCAAAAATACCAACCTCTCACTACCTTAAACAAGTAATAAATACTGTATTTGAGAGGTAATTCCTTCACACTACTTCAGTACTTTTTAATAAGTTTTGCAGCTAACATTTATTAATAGCCAAAAATGGATTTTGCAATTGTTACGTTACCTTCAAAACACACACACACACAAACTAACAAGCACACGGATACACTTGCACACTCAAATACAAGTATACGTAGAGACACACACAGATATGCACACATATATGCTTACAGGCACACTCACACATGCATGGGGATACATACACATGTATAAACACACACATCCCAACACTATGCTATCTGCCACTAACACCCTGACACCACATGAGAGAAAGCATGCTTTCTCATTGTTGCACTGTCATTTATTTTCATTATTATAGTTGTTTTCCACCCTCACCCATGCGCCTCCTTAGTGAAAAATTCAGTTCTAACCCTACTCAAGCATTTAGTTGTCTGATGAGAAATGTCAAAATCATTCGGAAGTCAAGAAGCACACTGGAATATCTAAGCATCTGCAGACTATTACAGATTTTACATCCTCCTGGAGAATGGGCATCTACCTCGCATGGTGTCGGCTGTGCCAGGAAGGGCAGCCAGTGGCAGCAGGGAACTGAGAGGAGACTGGCTCAGGGTGTCCATCGGAGAACTTGGTGGCATGCCAGGAGTGAGGCCTCCAGCTCAGCTCACTCCTCCTGGAAAAGAATGCAGACACATGAGGGAATCTGACACCCTAGATGCATTTGTGCCAAGACAGGAGCCCAGGAACAGAAATCAGTTGCACCTGTTCGGGAGGGATCTGCAGCACCCCGTGCCTCCTACCATATCCATGCATGCAGGCTTATTCATTTCAGATTTTATGAGTGATCCTTTTGCCCAAAAGCAGAGTGGCAATCACAAGCTCCAAAATGTGAAGCAGTTCTCCAAAAATACATGCAATTTGGGCTGGGGTTATGGCTCAGTGGTAGAGCATTTTCCTGGCACATGTTGAGGCACTGGGTTCGATTCTCAGCACCACATATAAATAAATGAATGTAAAAATAAAGGTCCATCAACATCTAAAAAAAAAAACATTAAAAATGTATATATGCATTTGTCAATTAAAACGTTTATAAATGTAAAAATAAATAAAAATTTATTCCATATAAACTAAGTAAACAAAACTTGCCCTCTCCCTTCACCCTGTAATATAGAATGCAAACAGATTTTCCTGTCTTTTGTGGTTTAGCATAACTTTAAACAGAACTCTGAGCCTCCTTCGTGAGAAGGGACTGAAGTGGAGAAGTAGTCAGTATGCCCACATGGCCTGCTGACAGGGGCACAGTTTAGACTGCATATCTCCATTTGCTAGCTAAGTAAATTCAGCTGTCTTGTCATTAACCAAGACTAGGAGAGTCATCTTCTTCTGAGTCTCTCCATATGTACTGTCAGCTCAACCACTGAATGACCATGATGTCCTGCACCAACAGGCTCGAGTCCCTTCCAGCCAGGGTCTCTCTACATGGTCTGAGCCTTGCCAGGTTCCCATGCCACCATCTGCACCTTCCCAGATGTGGGCACACCTACCCAGGTCAGGTGAGACAAGGTGTGTCCAGCTGGAGTCTCTAGGGATGCTGGTAACTTACATAATGGAGTCTCTCCAGTGGTAGAGGCAAGCGCTCTACCACTGAGCCACAACCCCAGCCCTGGAAATTCTACTTCATGCCACTAATTTCAGGTTGACTTTTGATGCAGCAAAGATGACTAGATGTTGTCAGATATACAGACCCACCCAAGCTCTCATCTTCAAAGTTACTATTTGAAGCTAGCTTTACTTTCCACTTTTCTAATTTGAGACAGAAATGACCTCACCTTGGACAATTTATAGACCAATCAAAAATGGAGAAAGAACTCAACTAAGCATTCTTTAGGTACTTTTATAGAGAGAGATTAGACATTTTCCCTAGTGGGTGAAAACATTAAAGAATATTATATAATGAAGAATAACTTCCAAAATAGAACTGAAAAGCATTTAAAACAAACCTTTTGATGACTTGGATAACTTTAATGAGAAAACTTATATGAGTGGTAAAATGTGGAGTATGTTGACTCCACATGAACTAAAAAAAAAAAAAAAAAAACATGTAAAACAGGAATTCATTGCACGAGAGAAATAAGTAATTATAAAACCAAGACCGTACCTCATAGAATTTCTCAAAATCCTCGTAAGAAAGGCTCTGGCCATGTGAATTTCATTTTCAGCTGGCTTTTTCTGTGCCAGAATATCCATGACTTCTTTCATTGTTCTTTATAATTAATTAATGACAGAAATAAACTAGACTGACTGAAACTGGAGGTGAAGAGGAAGAAAAAGAAGGCTGAGAAAAGAAAATGCCTAACACTTGTGGTGACACTCTTGGCACCCTGCCACAGGAATGCCTGAGGTCCTATCTGGGATCAGCTGGGCAGCAATGCTCCATGGGGAGAATGAAATCTTTTCCCCAAAAAGCTATCATTAGCAAGCACATGTAAAAAATATTAGCAATAAAATCTGTCTTCATAAAATACATTGAATACTTAAAAATGAATGTCAAGTCTCTGTTCTATGCCCCCCAATCCTCCCCTGCATCCTCACCCAACCTTCAAGTGTAAATAACCACTGCTGGAGGATTATCTTCAGCAAATTTTTAATCTCAAAATAATCAGCTCTAACATATAGTACACTTCTATGTACCTACCTATAGGTAAACTGCTCTGTGGTCATGCAATTTCATAACTGGAAGTTCTATTTTTTTAATACTTATTTTTCAGTTTTAGGTGGATACAATATCTTTGTTTTATTTTTACGTGGTGCTGAGGATCGAACCCAGTGCCTCATGCATGCTAGGCAAGTGCTCTACTACTGAGCCACAACCCCAGCCCTGGAAATTTTATTTTATGCCACTAATTTCAGGTTGTCTTTTGATGCATCAAAGATGAATAGAACAGAGTATAACAATTATAAATCTGCTTCTGAAAGTATCCAGCAAGCACCTTCCTTTCCAAGTACCTAGAGCTTCACCTTCAGAACTGTAGAAGAAAATGCACCACCTCCAGGCACCAAACACACAAATTTGAATATGAAGTTGAGTCAACTTTAAGCTTAGTTACTATCAGAGGGGAGAGCAGTATGGTGATAATATTAACCTACACTAGCAGAATAATCAAAAAAATAAAATAAACCCTCACCCTTCCAATGATCTCATGAGATAATGACAACTTACTTATTCATTTTGTAAGTGAATCAGACAGTGACCACAGAAGCAATCTAGCAGCTGACACAGCCAAGCAATTCCATCTCTGACCAAATGTTACTCTGTGAAAACCTAAAGACTGTTTTTTAAAAACTTATAATAATTAACGAAAACATTTCAGATTTACTCTTTTGCCCTCAAGTTTATTCTATAATGACAATATTCAGCTTCCAACTAATGTGGACTTGAACAGCTAGCCATCTGATCAAAATGTTTCTTGTTCTATGCTGATGCTAAGGAGAGTGAACTTCTAGCACTTTCATAAAATGCATCTCACCTGGCTCATGTCTTTGGGAGCTGTCCAAAGATAAGGAGCAATGCCCAGTGAAGCAAAAAAGGAATGCAAACCCACCCAGAGGCTCCTCTGCAAAAAGATGACACACAATGTAAGCGTCTATTTCACAAAGACAGAGTCCACAGTGAGGACACTCAGGAGGGCTACCTAATACAGAGCATAGATGCTTGGAAAAAAGGGTTAATCTCCTCTGTACTAGCACTGAAAATGCCAGAGCTGTTGGGAACAGGGAAATTTCTCTCATTTATGTGCTCTGAATTTCCTAGTGCATCACAAACATAACTGGAAATCAACCAAGGGTCAGGGTCAGGCTGGTTTCTCTTCGTCAGCACTTCTGATGCCTGGCAACAGCTGCCTTTGAAGAGAAGCACCTGCATGCTGCTTCCTATTCAAAGGCCCTGGAGTTGGGGACAGAGTGCTCTGGCGCCATCTAGAGCTCACCCATACTCATGGTCCCGCTGGCTCTGTTTACCCACTCCCAGGCAGCAGTGAAACTTCAAGAACAGGAGATTTGAGATTCCCTTCTCAATAAGATACAAAGTGAAGGGGCTTTAAACTACCTGATCCACGGAAGCACAGGATCCAATGAGCAGGCCACAGACATTCTGCAGTATGTGCCATGGTAAGACTGTCAAGCACCTGATGCTGGGGCCTCTGAATGCACCAAGTTTGTACCCACTTCCCCACACCACAAAATGAATAACAAAGATTTCACCAATGATGTTCTAATGATTCCTTACAAAAAATGAAAGAGGCTGGGCACAGTGGCCATGCCTGAATTCCAGTGACCTGGTGGGGAGCAGGGCTGCAAGTTCAAAGCCAGCTTCAGCAACTTAGTGAGGCCCTAAGTAACTTAATGAGATCCTTTCTCAAAAAAACCAGAAAGGGCTGGGAATGTGGCTCAGTGGTTAAGCACCCCTGAGTTCAATCCTTGTTACAAAGAGAGAAGAAGAGAGACAATTGCCAGGGTTTTCCTGAAATCCTTTCCCATACCAAAATTGATTTAATTTTTTTCCTCCGTGGTCCTGAGGACTGAACTCAGGCTCACGGTACACTTACTGTAATTTTTTAAAACAATTTTATATGGTAGGAAATCTTTAGGGACTTTTTTTTAAAGACAGCATTCAGATCAAAAATACAAAAACAATGCTAAGATGTCACTGACAATGAAACATAACAGATTTAGATGTCAAATATTCTGTTTCATTTTACTGTTAGAAGGGCTGCTTCAGTGAAATCTTTATCATTCATGCAGAAGGACAGAATTCCTTCCCTTTCCTCCAAAAAGAAAAGAAAAAATCTTATTAGTGTTGGGTTATTTTCATAAACTTTTAGAAGAAAGAAAAGATATACCAACCCCTAAAATAAATACAATTGTGTTCCATTACACCCTCTCCCTCCCCAAATCAGTTGAGAGTAACAGGAAGTGCTGGCTGGCGGCTAGGATGATCAGCTGGGAGGTGGGGGTGGCTTCAGGGTGGAGGGGATGGTCTTGGCCTGCACTCAGGTAAGGGTAGACTTCTTGATCTCCAGGAATCAGAAGTTGGAAAGGCCTTGTTATAAAGGGTGGAGCAGTGTCATGGGCCATCCATGGGCTGTGTGTGTGAGCTATGCGCATTGGAGCTATATGAGGGGCAGGTGTGGCATTGCACACTGATTGGGCTGTGAGACGCAAGTGCGCCTTTCCTCTTGCTCTGCCTGTGATCCCACACAGCACCTGAGATGGGTGTGACTTGCCAAGATGTCAATCAATCTGTTGACTACACGACATCATGAAGCAAGACTCCACCTTTGAAATCTTATCCCCTTCCTTATTTGGTGAAGAACATTCCTTCGAATCTTCTTTGTGGGTCCCCCCTATAAAAATAGATTCTGAATGCACGCTCTTTTTCCCAGCTGACTCACAGAGCCACCCTACCCCCAATCTGAGAAACTCATGTTTGTGTGATGCGTGTTTCTTTGCCGTTTTCTTATCCTAAAGTTGAAGCCAGCTCTTTTAAACCTAGCTCATCTCGTCAGTGCGGCAGCTGGCTCAGTGACTGGAACAAGTTCCAGGGTTTGGAGAGGGTAGACAGGGTGCACAGGCCTGGAGGGGCAAGTCTCATAGAAAGCACAGGCAAGTAGGATGCTTTGGAATCCTTGGGGTGGGGAAGAGGGGGAAAGAGCTAGCCCTGGGGCAATGCATATATCTAATTATTTAAATAAATAAAATACACCTTCCTAAAACATGAAATGAGCCCTGGCTCTGACCTTGTGCTTCCTCCCTTCCGCCAAACCTCTATCTTTACCTCTCCAAGTCTGTCTCTACCACTTGCCAAATTAAACTCCCAGCAGCACAGCTCTAGCCAGATCTTCTCCCTCCCTTACTCCAGAACCAATAGCTGCTCATGCCCACGCTCCCAGGTCCTCCAACATCTAGCCCAGCAGTTCATGAGAGCACAGCCTGGGCTTTCAGTATCACTAGGGGACTTGTAGATAAAGTAAATTCTTAGGACCAGTCTCAGGGCTTTCTTGGGTCAAATGTGTTTACTCTAGCTCCACACTATCTCTTCCCTCCCCCTCTCAAGCCTCCCTTTCACTTCCTCCCCTTTGCCACTCTTTTAAACTGACAGCTTTGGTTTCCAGTTGAAGCGCATCTCATATAGCTCACATAGATTTGTGGTCTACATCTCAAACCTGGCCTTAGAAGGACAGTTGCACTACCCTGTCCTCAGGAAAGGCTGTCCTGGGGTCTACATCCACCCTTTTCTCTTTTGGAGTCACCACTTGTCGGAGTTTTCTGGTTCATGCCTTATTGGCCCACTCAGCTGTGGGCTTCCAGAAGGCAGGACCTACTGGAAAGACTTCAGGCCCAGCTGGAGTGCTTCTACACGAGTTAAATGAATGTACAAAATATGTGTATTAGAGCATACTCTAAAGGGTAACTCCCTGTGTGTGTGTTTACTGGAAGAAAAAAAGCAGACTAACCCCAAATGGCATTGGGAGAAGATTTATACGGCAGTACATTCTTTTCCTGGGCAGTGGTACAGACAGGTGCCATGATGTGGATGGTGACATCATGTCTGATAAGATCTATGGTCCTGGGCTGGGGTTGTGGCTCAGTGGTACAGCACTTGCCTAGCACAGGTAAGGCCATGAGTTTGATCTTCAGCATCACATAAAAATAAATTAATTAATTAAAGATATTGTGTCCAATTACAACTAAAAAATGAATATTAAAAAAAATCTTAAAAAAAAAAAAAAGATCTATGGTCCCATGGGATAAAAATCAAGTAGTTCCTGCCTTTATAAATGAAAATAAGGAAAGATAAAAATTCCCAAATGACCTCAGTAGCTGAAACTGATACAAAACATCAAAGTTTCATTTTCAGCAAAGGCAGCAGCATTCACACAGGTTGAAAGCCTTGGAGAGCTTCTCTGCCCAGCAGCTTTCTGCGCCTCTCCCCCAGGAAGAATAAGCAAGCCCACGCTTCTGGTCACACCTCCGGTGTTCCTTCCAGAACTCTGGCAGGATCCACTGTGGAGCAATGGCACAAAATGAACACCCCACCAGGACGTGAGGTTGGAGCACACCCAAGTGACTCGTTTCTTCTATCAGCTGTTACTTGTTCATTTCTACAAGCCTACTAATGTCTCCCTGTACCCAAGCCACCTGGGTCCAAAAGCACATTTTCCCACTATCCAACAGTCTAAAAAGGCACCAACAAAACATCCCCACTACATTTCAATAGAACAGATGTGTTGGCAAAGAAACTCAAAGACATTCAATGTGCAGCTATTAGTATCATAAATAGCCCTAAGGGTTAGCAACAGAGCCAATGAGTCTTATACATAAGAATAAACACCAAAAAAAAAATTCAAAAAAAAAATTTTAAATAAGGTAAAGCTATGCCAAAAAAAAGCAACAAGAGATTGTAAATTGCTATCCCTCAAAAGCCATATGTAGGGCTGGGGGTGTAGTGCTCACTTAGCATGTATGCACTGGCTTCAACCCCCAGCACTGCAACAATAATAATAAATAAGAAATGCTACATGTAAAGAGACCTACCTATGTACATAAACGTGAAGGAAAAGTAAAGAGGCCCCATGACATTCATCTACCTAGCCTGTCCTGGAATTCTGCCCATTATCCAAAGTCCATGCTAATTAACTGCATCTTCATGATTTGTCCACAAATTCCCTTTGTGGAGTCTTTGGTTACTTTTAGCATCCCCAGATCAAAAGCCAGTAAATTAAGAAGACATTTCTCCTAGAGAAAGGAACACGGAGTAGGGATATACACCTGAACTGTGAAGTTTAGAGAAAATAACACAAGAAAGATATCAGTCATGGGGCTGAGGTTGTGGTTCAGCGGTAGAGTACTCGCCTAGCATGTGCAAGGTGCTGGGTTCAATCCTTAGCACCACATAAAAATAAAAACAAATAAAAATAAAGGTATTGTGTCCAACTACAACTAAAAAAAAAAAAAAAAGACATCAGTCACAAAGAGGCAAAGAAATGTTAGCCAGGACTATGGAAAGAGATGGCATTCTGCTTTAAAGTCAGAAAAAAATAAGGTCCAAGAAATTTACCAAGAATTAATCAGAATACAAAGTATGGGTCCTGCTGCTGAAGGTTAACGGAATTGGCAACAGTCAAATGCTGTTCCACCAGGTGCAGTGATGCATGCTTGTAATCCAAGTGACTGAAGAGGCTGAGGCAAGAGGATCACAAGACTAAGGCCAGCCTCAGCAACTCAGCAAGACCTCAGAAACTTAGAAAGAACCCCTCTCAAGAGAAAAAAAAAAAATAAGAAGAAGGCTGGGGATGTAGTTCAGTGGTAAAAACAAAACAATAAAAAAAAAAAAAACACCCTATTCTGGTGGAAATAATATTTCTCCAAAAGAAGTCTATCATTTTAATCCATACTCTCTATGATCCTTTATATACTGGAGAACTATTCAATAATACCATATATGTACAGTCACTATGGTAAAGCTCCAGTCCTCTTGCTAACTGGCTGATAAAAATATTCACCTATTTTATCATATAGAATCACTAAGGATGGAAGGCACTCTTGCCTTGCATAAGCATCAAGTCACAGAATGGCCCTCTTTATCCTTTATGTAATGAAACACAGGGACTGGGGGTGTAGCTCAGTGGTAGAGTGTTTGCCTATCATACCTGAGGCCTTCAGTTCCAGCCTCAGCACTGCAAAAATTAAAATTAATTAATGAACTACAGTCATGGTTGGAAAATTCAAGAAGGAATGTTCAAGTAAGATCTGAAACCTCCTCTTACTTACCTTGCTCTATCTTATTAAATGCAAACAATCCCACCACAATAGACTCGACAGTACAGCCATCCTCCAAGGTGAAAGGCAGCTCTGCCTGCCATGCCCCATGATATCCAAGACGCTGACTATCCCACCTGACCACCAACAGTTTGGACACAGGAATGACCTGAGCTATCTGAAGAACACATTTCACAACAACAGCCGTGCCACAGTGGTCACCCTTCTGCAAATACCTCCTGAACACGTGTCCATGACACCACTTTGGTTAAAGAGGCCTTTAGACTCTCAACTTCCACCAACTGGCTTTCTTTCATGATAAATCAAGCTCCCAGGCACTGTTCTAGATGGGTTTTATGAGGGTTTGGGTGGGGATGACAAACTCTAGGGGAAGGGCGTGGTATGTTCAAGCAGAGGCATGAAGCTGTTCTCGTGGTGAGCATGTTCTCCACCTAAATGAAGCAAGCAATGCAGAATCGAACCAAACTCACTCAGTCTTTCCTTACTAGGACACCTATAGCACAAGAGTTAAAACCAAGAATCAACAAATGGGACGAATTCAAACTAAAAAGTTTTTTCTCGGCAAGAGAAATAATATGTGAGGTAAATAAGGAGCCTACATCCTGGGAACAAATTTTTACCCCTCACACTTCAGATAGAGCTCTAATCTCTAGAGTATACAAAGAACTCAAAAAGTTAAACAATAAAAAAACAACCCAATCAACAAATGGGCCAAGGACCTGAACAGACACTTCTCAGAAGAGGATATACAATCAATCAACAAATACACGAAAAAATGCTCACCATCTCTAGCAATACGAGAAATGCAAATTAAAACTACTCTAAGATACCATCTCACTCCAGTAAGAATGGCAGCCATTATGAAGTCAAACAACAATAAGTGTTGGCGAGGATGCAGGGAAAAAGGTACACTCATACATTGCTGGTGGGACTGCAAATTGGTGCAGCCAATTTGGAAAACAGTATGGAGATTCCTTGGAAAGCTGGGAATGGAACCGCCATTTGACCCAGCTATTCCCCTTCTCGGACTATACCCAAAAGACCTAAAAAGAGCATACTACAGGACACAACCACATCAATGTTTATAGCAGCACAATTCACAATAGCTAGACTATGGAACCAACCTAGATGCTCTTCAACAGATGAATGGATTTAAAAAAAAATGTGGCATTTATACACAATGGAATATTACTCAACACTAAAAAACAACAAGATCATGGCATTTGCAGGAAATGGATGGCATTAGAGCAGATTGTGCTAAGTGAAGTTAGCCAATCCCTAAATAACAAATGCCGAATGTCCTCTCTATATAAGGGGGAGGGCCTCAAAATGGGATAGGGAGGAAGAGCATGAGAAGAAGACTACCACTAAATAGGGAAGAGAGGTGGGAGGGAAAAGGAGGGAGAAGGGGAATTGCACGGAAGATGGAAGGAGACCCTCATTGTTATACAGAATACATGTATGATGTTGTGAGGAGGAAAAAAAAAAGTGTGTCACATTAGATTGGGTAGAGAGAAGTGATGGGAGGGGAGGGGAGGGGAAAGGGGGATAGGAAGGGCAGCAGAATAAAACAGACATTATTATTGCTGTCTGTAATATATGTGACTGTATGACCAATGTGATTCTGCAACCTGTACAATCAGAAAAATGAGAAATTATACCCCATTTGATTTAAATGTATGAAATATCAAGATCATTGTACTGTCATGTGTAACTAATAAAAATATAAAATAAAATAAAAAGAAAGACACACACATTAAAAAAAATAGTTATGCATGCCCCATGCTTTCTAAAAAATGCCAATGCCAAATGTTAAGCTTCTTTTCTCCCCCAAAGACTCTCTGCCTTGGACCCAAGGGGTGTATATGATTGGACTTTGGGCTTAACAGAAAAATTCTCTTTGGGGGGGGGGGGGCGGGGGTACTGGGGACTGAACTCAGGGGCACTCAGCTACTGAGCCACATCCCCAGCCCTATTTTGTATTTTATTTAGAGACAAGGTCTCAGTTGCTTAGTGCCTCTCTTTTGCTAAGGCTGGCTTTGAACTCACGATTCTCCTATCTCAGCCTCCAGAGCCACTGGGATTACAGGCATGTGCCACCACTATGCCTGGCCTTCACAGGCAAATTTAAGACGTGACCTCTATACAAGCTTCGTGACCTCTCCAGCAGGCATCTGCTCCCAGCTCTACCAATGTCACCTCTTCCTCACCCCTTGGCAACAAGCTGAAAAGTGGATTTCTACTTGGACAAAACAGCACAAAGGAGCTGAGGCCCACAGTTGAGGACGGGGCAGATTGAGAGGGGGACCCTTCAGTGGGTGCAGTTGGGGTGGACAGAGCCTTGGGAGCCACCTGTTCCTTAGGAGTGACAACGAGGTTGGGCGTTAACGCTGGACATAAGCTGAACACAGGCCTCCTGCCTGTAAAGCCCATTACAAGGTCAGAGCCCAGGGAGACCCCAGGATCCTAGCACTCCCAAGTCTCAGGACATTCCCAGAGGCTTCTCTCCACACCCTCATCAAGACACTTCTCTTTCCAACACGGAATTTGGCCAGCACAGAGAAACTTTTTCTCCTAAAGCCAAGGAGGGTGGGTCTCATTAGAGCAACTCCTTAAAAAAAATAAATAAATAAGGCTAGGGGTGGTAGCGCAATGGAGAGCAGGTGCTTAGCATGCATGAGGCCATGGGTTCAGTTTCTAGCAGAAGGAAGGAAAGAAAGAAAAACTGACATCATCATTAATGCTGATTAATTTCTCAATTCCTTAAAACTCCAAATGAACTTAATCTGTGCTCCGTGAATCCAGTTATGCAATATTCACATTCCTCTAGAAATCTCAAATAAACAAAAATAAATAAAATGCTATGTGTGCGTGTTAACATATTAGATGCCACCAATATTTTCAAACTCAACTTTATAAACATCATTTGCGTGCCCTGGTTATCAGAATGAACAGATACAGACAGGTCTCATTAAAGGCCCCGTACTTTTATCACAATGAATGAAGAAAGAACTGAAAAACAATAACTTACCATTCTCTACTTGATTTATAATCAACAAAGCCATCTGATTAAATTATGTAAGCCACATACTAAGTATAACCCCAAAGAGAAGTAAGCCCCAAATAAAACAATTCTGATCTATGTGATTTACTTTTTTCTCTTTGATTTTACTTAATCAAAACAATACTGGATGATAGCCCAAACAAGTCAGATGTTTAGAGACAAGTTCTCGCTGAGTTGCTTAGGATGTAAACCTCAGTGTCTCATCTGTGTTAAGTAGAAAATAAACACATAAGCCTCCAGAGACACACAGAATTGAGACCTATCCACACCCATACCCACAACCATAAGTAAACAACGTCAGCGCACCCTTCAAAGCAGGGTTTCAAACCCCAGCATCCCCCAATAGGAGCATACCCTCCAAATAAATAGTCTGAACACACACACACACACGAATACATGAACACACACAAACGTGCACGTGCACGCACGCGCGCACACACACACACACCACATTTTTCCCCATGAAGAGCTCTCTAGAAAGAAAGGGAAAGATGCAACCTGCTGGTGTCTCAGCCAGCCCCTTACTCCTTACACTGTGGCTCACAGGAACATCTGTGTGATCAATGTTGGGGCCACAGGGCCACCTGCTTCAGGACAGCTCCATGGAGGCAGGGAGAGAGGGGAGCACTGCACAGTGGCATTTTGAAGCAGAAGTCAAAGTGAATTTGTAATATCAGAGACGGGATGCTTATGGAAAGAAACTTGCTCTGAACAAGCAAGAATGTTGTTATTCTATGTGAAGTCTTGTTTCTTCAAATATGTGACCACCAGACAGCATCCCAGGAACCCTTACAGCCTCCTGCAAAAAGCCTTACCATCTCCTTTGGTGTTAATCCGCTCCTGAATGCAAGCTTAGTGGATGTAATTAGGTCCACAGAAGGTTTAAGGGCACCAGCAAAGAGGCAGAGAATGGCACAAATCAACCCTATGGCCGATTCCACCCCAAGGAAACTGCTTGCAACTCAGGATGGGGTCCAGAAAAAACAGAGTGAGATTAAGGATGGGGCAGCAGGTATATGTCCTTGTTGGGTGGGGGGGATATTATAATATAAATTTAGAAAAAAATCAAAAGAGTAATTTTGAGCTTTAGAAAATGTTATGATGTGATATTTAATAGAAATGTCCCTAAGGCATTTGAAAATATAAGTACCTTTTAGGAACTGAAATTATAATAATTTGCCTCTGGATTTAGAAAAATGGGTGATGTGTCCCCCAAACTGTTAGTGACCATTTAAGGGCATCAAACAGCAACAGCAATGACATGACCTTTGGCACTAAGGAAGTAGGACAAGCCTAATAGAGCTAGGGGACATCCTTCCCACAGCAATGGGTTTATCTATTGGGTGAAGACAATCAGGAAAATGCCAAAGTGCCTCCCAGTTTCTGTCCTTGACCTTCTCTCCAAGCACATTTGCTTAAGCCAGTGAGCAACACAACCACCAGAGGCACCCAAACAGCCTGTGGCCTTCCAAGATCCCAGAGCTCAGGTCCATTCCACACCTGACCATCAGGATCTCTAGGGATGGGCCTAGGCACCTACAGAAACAGTGCAAATGACAACTGCAAAAAACACAACATCCCTGAACTTTCCTGCAAAGGTACATTTCCTTGACCAAGGCAAAGACAAAGGAACAAACCACTCAGGAGGGAGAAGAGAAAGGCAGAGATGCTTGACTCTCAGCTCTCCTCCAAACCCCACAACTGATGACCTCCAAGACAGTCACTCATCTACCCACCCCCATTTCATGGGCCGTGGACTCACCTGGACATGGCAAAGAACACACGTGCAAGACCTTAGAGGGAATGACTGATGTAAGCACTTTGCTTCCTGCTAACCCTGCCTGGGAGAGAGAAAGCACTCCCCTTCAACTATCTGGGAAAGAGCAGGGCGCAGTAGCACACTCCTGTAATACTAGTGGCTCAGGAGGCTGAGGAAGAGGATCTCGAGTTCAAAGCCAGTCTTAGCAACTTAGTGAGGCCCTAAGCAACTCAGCGAGAACTTGTCTCCAAATAGAATGCAAAATAGGGCTGGGAATGTGTATCAGTGGTTATGCACCCATGGGTTCAATCCCTGGTACCAAAAAAAAAAAAAAAAAAAAAATGGCAAAGAGAAAGGAACAAACCACTGTTGTTGTTTGTAAAGGAACAAATCTTTATTGGGGGGTGGGGGGATATCTCTATGTCTTCTCAGGCATAACTTTTTTTATTTTTTAAACTATTCAAAAAAATTTTTAGTTGTAAATGGACACAAAAAACCTTCATTTTACTTATTTTTATGCTGTGCCGAGGATCAAACCAGTGCCTCACACATACTAGGCAAGCTCTTTACCACCAAGCCATAACCCTCGCCTCAAGCATGGCTTCTTGAGGCTGATCTTCCCTATGCTGCATGAAACAAGATCCCACCACTCCAGTGAAAATGGTCCACCTCATCTTTTCCCAGCAGCTTGGTCTCCAAAAATGAAATAAGCATACAAAACAAGACAACCAGCAGCTGTCCCCTAAGGGGAAGGGAGTTTGTGGCCAAACTACTATTCAAATGTTTATGACAGCCGGTTGGCCAGGTGTGGTAGCACACACCTGTAATTCCAGCAATTTGGGAGACTGTGGCAGGAGAAAATTCAAAGCCAGCCTCAGCAATTTAGCAAGACTCTGTCTCCCCCTAACCCAACAAAAAGGACTGGGGCTGTAGCTCAGTGGTAGAGGGCCTCTGGGTTCAATCTCCAGTGCCACCAAAAACAAACAACGAAAACAAACAAACAAAAACCATGGCCGCATGTGCTTTAAACAGAGGTATCAGTTCTGAGGCACCTCAGTTGGGCAGGTACATTCACATAAGTACTGGGCCACCTAATCTACCACTTGGTCATGCTTTCAAGTAGGGCAATATACAATAGTTATGTGTTAAACAGATACTCACCCCCACCCTTAGTACTGGGGATCGAATGCAGGGCCTCTGAACATAGCCTACCACTGAGCTACACCCCCCCTTAGCACAGTCAGTCTTGGAGCTCTACATAAAACGCTAATCAATGCTAACTGATCCATAGAGATAGAAGATAGATTAGTGGTTGTTTGGGGATAAAGAAAGAAGATGGTAGGGAGATTAAAATTCAGATAAAGAATATATATGTCCCCAGCTTTAAGAACAATTTTATGCCAGGTGCAGTGGCACATGCATGTAATCCCAGAAATTTAGGAGGCTAAGGCAGGAGTATCCCCAGTTCAAAGCCAGCATCAGTGACTTAGTGAGCCCCAGTCTCAAATAAAAAATAAAAAGGGCTGGGAATGTAGCTCAGTGGTCAAGTGATTCTGGTTTCAATCTCCAGTTATCCCTTCACCCCCCAAAATTAAAAGTACTTACTGGTGCTTTTGCAATAAAGAAAGAGTTTTACAAGTCCTCATTATGTATATCTTTAAGAGTAGTCATTCGCCATGTGCTAAGGTGACAGCAACAAATCCTAATATTAACTAATTTAATGGCTTAGAAAAATTTCCTTCACATCTCCCTACTTTTCCTCCCTCAGGGCTGAGGACCAAACCCAGGGCCTTGGATGTGCTAGGCAAGTACTCTGCCACTGAGCTGAATCCCAAACACCAAATATTACTTGTGTGTGTGTGTGTGTGTGTGTGTGTGCGCGCGCGCGTGCGCGCACGTTTGTGTGGTGCTGGGGATGGAACCCAGTGCCTTGGACAGGCTAGGCAAGTACTCTACCAGCAAGCCACATCCCTAGTACTTCCTTCACATCTCTGAACAAAACACCATGTCAGACTTGTTTTCTGCCCATCTGGGGGAAAACAAACAAAAAAACCCTACATCAGCTGGGTGTGGCAGTGAACGCCTATAATCCCAGCAACTCAGGAGGATCGCAAGTTCAAAGCCAGCCTCAGCAACAGCAAGGCACAAAGCAACTAAGTAAGACCCTGTCTTGAAATAAAATACAAAATAGAGATGAGGTTGTGGCTCAGTGGGTTGAGTGCCCCCGAGTTCAATCCTTGGTACCAAAAACAAACCAAAAAAAAAAACCACAAAAAACAAAAAACCCCTACATCTATTATTACAAAGTAACACAAATTATTATTTTTTTAATATTTATTTTTTAGTTGTAGTTGGACATAATATCTTTATTTTATGTAATGCTGAGGATCAAACCCAGGGCCTCACACATGCTAGGCGAGCGCGCTACTGCTGAACCACAATCCCAGCCCCTATACAAATTATTTTGATAAATTTTAAAACATCTGAGTACGTTATTTAAAGTGTGTTTGAAAATAAATTTGTTTGAATAAACTTTTGTTTTTACATATTGTTCTACATGTTAAAGTATTAAATCCTATGTAAACTTCACAATCTGTACTCCCCTTCTTTAAAGGAAACTGAGTTGTGAAATGCAAAGTGGGGGTTTTACATAGTGGCTCCCATCAGTCCTTCAGGGCAAAAGTTTAGGACCCTTTCCTGAGAGTCTTTTAAATACCTACCCAGCTAAATCAGCCAGCAGGTGCCCTGTGGCCTCCTCTTTCCCTCTCAGGTGGCACTGATGCTTTCCTTTGAAAAGGCTTCACATTATAGTACCTCTAATTGAAAAAAGAATTATACATATTGTACTTCTAAACACATGAAATGATGCCCAGTTTCACTCATAGTGACAGAAATTCAAACATACGTGATAAAAACAATTTTTCACCTATCACATTCATAGAGAAAAAAACAAACAGAAGACTCTGTACAAGATATGATGCAGAAAAACAAGTGATCTGAGGTCTCTAGAATGTCTATCAAAGTTCACAATGTATTTATCTTCTGACTCCAAAACTCCCCAGCCAGGAAGTCAGATGCACAGAGAGACCCCGGTGACACAAAACTTGGCCACTGTGTTGACTAAGCTGATGTCTTCCCCACCAAAGAGAGTCAGAGGACACCAAAGAATGAGTTTCTATGTTTTAAAGGCTCTGGCAGCCTGGAGCCAAGAGGATAGAGGAGACAGAAGAAGAGGAAAACTGCCATCTGTCTGGGGGATGAGGGATGATCCACAGAGATGGTTCCAAACACATCTGACCTCTGCAAAAATAAGCTTCTCTTCCCATCATCATCCCTTGTGAGTCTAAGTGAATCAACAGATTGCCTTCCAAGCATTAATGAGGTGGCCCCCAAGGAATGACAGCGCCTCTCATAGCCCACTCCCCCCCGCCCCCCCAGAGGCTCAGAAACTGCCATTTTGAGTTACAAGGACTGGTTGAAAGGGTCTTCAGGAAGAACAAGCACCTCTTAAAGATGAGGAGGATAAATGAAGGAACATATTCCCTTCCTCATTTCTGAACCTCCACCTTAGATGCTGTTTGAGGCAAACAAAGCGCGCACACACACACACACACACACACACACTCTTCGGAGTATGTTTTCAAGTCTGTGCTAAAATGTTGAAATAAATGCTTGACTCAATTTACTCATTAAAATTTACTTTCAGGGATTGGGGATGTGGCTCAAGTGGTTGCCTAGCATGCGTGAGGCACTGGGTTCGATTCTTAGCACCATATAAAAATAAAACAAAGATATTATGTCCACCTAAAACTAAAAATTAAATATTAAAAAAATTTTTACTGTCGGCTTTGGAAGAATGTATTAATTCTGTCAAAAAGGACATGCAGATACTTGCTTTGAATCAGCTAAATATAAAATGTAGAGAATGATTCCTAAGAAGCTCTTGGGTGGTGCCCAGGAGTATCATGTTCGTCCCTGTGTGTGAAAGCATCATATCCCTGAGTGCTGAGAATCATCCATGCTCCTACCAACAATTTAGTTGGTAGGAATAAGCATCTTGCTCCCCCAGACCTCAGAACAGTACTAGGCCTCTGGCTGCTGGGCAGCACCCTCTCTTCCCAACATAAAAACTAAAATCAGCAGCCTGCCACCTTGTGTAAACAGAAGGCAACAACATATCATCTCACTGGGAGCACAAGCATAGCTTTCTATCTGCAAAGAAAATAATCTACATATTATCCAAGAAAAGATACAAGAACTCAATAGACTTAATTTAAAAAAAAAAATTGGTGTTGGGTTCATTTTTTGCGAAGGAATACAGTCACAGCCCTTCACCTCCAAGTTTCTGCATCCCTAACTTCTGATGGATTTTTTATTTTAAAGAAAGTGTTTGCACACACACAAAAAATTGCATCTGTACTAAAGATCTACAGACTTTCCCCCATCATTCCCTAAACAATACAATATAATAACTACTGACAGAACATTTACATT